>NC_092753.1:20781865-21081865 GCF_047496795.1 Chiloscyllium punctatum
CCCTGTCTCGGTTGCACACAATCCCATTCATCATTAAGGCCCCACGGCATCCCAAGGACTTGGGACCCATGGGAACTAAATGATGACAGCGGCCTCAGCACTCTGCACCCCCTGACCTTGGAAAGCCCATCTTGGTTCAGGTTACCTATCTAGGGCAGGGAGGGTTTTGCGTGCACTGCCTTCCCACATCAGTGGAAGCGACCTTCACTAAACAGCTGCCCATGACTACCCCTTGCTGTGAAGTTAAACATCACACGACACCAGGTTATAGTCCAACAGATTTAATTGGAAGCTCTAGATTTCGGACAACCACCTGATGAAGGAGCAGCGCTCCGAAAGCTAGTGCTTCCAATTAAAACTGTTGGTCTATAACCTGGTGTTGTGTGATTTTTAACTTTCTATACCCCAGTCCAACACTGGCATCTCCAAATCATGCCCTCCTGTGAAAACCCCTTACTGCTGACTGACACCTCCCCCTCTTCTACAAAGTAAAAGAGAAACCTGCAAATCTATCAACGGGATCGAACTTCAAATTAATACATATTCCTCGAGAGGGTTCTGCTTCCCGAACTGTTACCCGGAATTCCCTCCTCTCCACAATTACTGCAGCGTGGCCTCAGTCTAATGGTTCCTCTGTTTTTGCCGTTTTTGTTTTCTAAGAAAACTCTTGAGAAGTTTTAGAAACTGAAAGAACTGCAGAATTACGTGGGGCATGGATAGGATAAATAGACAAAGTCTTTTCCCTGGGGTCGGGGAGTCCAGAACTAGAGGGCATAGGTTTAGTGTGAGAGGCGAAAGATATAAAAGCGACCAAAGGGTCAACGCTTTCATCCAGAGGGTGGTACGTGTGTGGAATGAGCTGCCAGAGGAAGTGGCGGAGGCTGGTACAATTGCAACATTTTCCAGGCATTTGGATGGGTATATGAATAGGAAGGGTTTGGAAGGATATGGGCCGGGTGCTGGCAGGTGGGACTAGATTGGGTTGGGATATCTGGTCGGCATGGGCAGGTTGGACCGAAGGGTCTGTTTCCGAGCTGCACATCTCTATCTCGATGACTATGTCTACGCTGTAAATCAGAAACCAAACCCGAAGTCGGTGGTAAAGCTGTATGAAGAGAAATCAGAGTTCACGTTTCGGTCCGGTGAACCTTTCTGAGAACTTGACAAGTTTTAATTGTGTGATCGTTCCAGGGTTGCCCTGGGATTTTCGTGCTATTTCTGTTATTGATTGATTTCAGATGATGAGAAATCCGAAATGCTGCTTTGTGTGTATTAAAAAGTGAGGCGGGGCATCAGGAGACCGATCCACTAAGTAAAACTCGGTCTTTGATGACTTCTCAATTCTAATATTTCACTGCAAAATTTCCAACAAAACAACAACGAAATTTCGAGTCAAGAACTATTATGGCACATCAGCTGATTTCTAGAGCGCTTCAGCCTGTAGCGATGGTGGTATAGTGGTGAGCATAGCTGCCTTCCAAGCAGTTGACCCGGGTTCGATTCCCGGCCATCGCAAGCAGTGCATTTTAACACCACTCCACAACCAAAAGAGCCGATCGATTCAGTGGGAATGAAACACCTCCGTCTGCACATCACATTGAGTCTGCCAGACCTCTGGAGTGCAGACACAACTTTGAAGTTGAGGATGTGCCCAGGAGGATTAAGGAGTCAAGTCGAACACGGTTCAAAGAAACACGAGTCATGGCAGAATTCCTTGGTTTTCCATCTTATTTCGAAAGAAATGTTTCCGGATTTCACTCATTTCAACATTACTCTCATTTTGTTTTTTGTGAACTACAGCCTAATATCAAGTGAAATGTGGGTGGACAGTTCACAAATATCCAAACAACGTTATTTCTCATATCGAATCGGTAATGTTATTGTTTTAGGTGCAGGTCAGAAATAGGAGGAGTGGACACCAGCTGCTTTTATATTTCCAGTATGAGAAAATGATTCGATAAAACTCTGAGAGATGATAGAAGTGACCACACAGTGAGTGAAAGTTTAATCCAGGATAAAGTTAAAAATCACACAACACCAGATTTCAGTCCAACAGCTTTACTTGGAAGCACTAGTTTTAGGAGTGCTCCGAAAGCTACTTGGACGATAACCTGGTATTGTGTGATTTTGAACTTTGTCCTCCCCAGTCCACCACAGGCTCCTCCACGTCATCATCCGATATAGTCATCATGGATTTGTTAAGGGAAGGTAGTGTCTGATGAAGGTGACTGATTTTCTTTGAAGGATAAAGAATGGATGGAGTGTATCCGATGTAGATCAACCTGATGATAAGAAGGACCATAAGACGCAGTATTTATAGCAAAAGGATTACAGTTTAATGCAGCTGAAATGATATATTAAACACATTTAGGTTAAGCCTTTCATCTTTTATAATGGGTTTACTAGTTTCCGTTCTTTAATATAAGAACCTCAGAACCTTTTCAAAGTTACGTTGTCGAGATAACTTCAGGTTGTCTAACAAGAGATGCCATCTCAGCTCAGACAATGCATTAAAGGTGTGAGGTTAAAGTCTGTCTGTGTCCCAATCTTGAGTCAGACTGGTTCTAGCCTCCCAGTCGGAGAGCACTTCAGCGCTCTGTGCCTTTCGGTCTCGGACCCCTGGGTGACAATCCTCCAAGGCAGACTATGGGACAGCCAACAATGCAAAGTGGCCAAGCAGAGGCTGATAGTCAAGTTCGGTACCCATGGGGATGACTTTAACTGGGCACTTTGGTTCATGTCACACGACACGTGACAACACTGCACTGTATACTATTTCACGGACACTACACAAGTACACGCACACACACAAAAGCACACTCCTACCGACCCACACACACATGCATACCCTCTCTCAAACACAAGCTCTCTCTCATAAACTCACTCAAACACTTCCACATTCACAGCCACTCACGCACATTCTCACAAATTGATACCCCAGTACACTCACACACATGCACCTACACACACTCTCACACACCCGCATATCCCTACATGCATACACACACACACAGACACACACACACAGCCACACACACCCACACATGCACCCACACACACACACATGCAGCCACACACACACGCATGCACCCACACACGCAGACACACACACACACACACACACACACACACACACAGTCCCCCCCGCCCCCCCCACACACACTGATTCCGGGTTCTCACGACTCTCAGCTGGAGACTATCATTGCCTGCAGACCCGACCTTCATCCCCCCACAACATCATGAAGGGTAACACTTGCTCATGCCCTTACACAGCCGTCTGTGCCCTCCCTTGACCCCGTCCTTTCCATCTTGCCCACCGCCCCTCCATGACGCTCTACCTCCTTCCTGCGCAGGTTTGCTCTGACAATGTCAATTTCACGTCCTTTGTCAATTTCACTTCCTATGTCAATTTCACCGCACTACGTTTTCTTTTTCCCCTCACGAACCGGGATCACCCTACGCTGTGCTTGCTGACCCCACCCCCTACGTTTGCCTTCCCGGATAGCGCTTTGTGTTTCGTTGGAACCGCAGGAGTAGCTGCGGACGTTCTGCTTAAACCTGAGCGGATAACACTGTTCTGCTCGGAGACAGGGAGGTCTGTAGATGCTGGAGCCCGAAACATCGATTTCCCTGCTGTGCGTTTCCAGCAACACACTCTCGACACTGTTCTGCCACGACCCTGTCTCGGTTGCACACAATCCCATTCATCATGAAGGCGCCACGGCATCCCAAGGACTTGGGACCCATGGGAACTAAATGATGACAGCGGCCTCAGCACTCTGCACTCCCTGACCTTGGAAAGCCCATCTTGGTTCAGGTTACCTATCTAGGGCAGGGAGGGTTTTGCGTTCACTGCCTTCCCACATCAGTGGAAGCGACCTTCACGAAACAGCTGCCCATGACTACCCCTTGCTGTGAAGTTAAACATCACACGACACCAGGTTATAGTCCAACAGATTTAATTGGAAGCTCTAGATTTCGGACAACCACCTGATGAAGGAGCAGCGCTCCGAAAGCTAGTGCTTCCAATTAAAACTGTTGGTCTATAACCTGGTGTTGTGTGATTTTTAACTTTCTATACCCCAGTCCAACACTGGCATCTCCAAATCATGCCCTCCTGTGAAAACCCCTTACTGCTGACTGACACCTCCCCCTCTTCTACAAAGTAAAAGAGAAACCTGCAAATCTATCAACGGGATCGAACTTCAAATTAATACATATTCCTCGAGAGGGTTCTGCTTCCCGAACTGTTACCCGGAATTCCCTCCTCTCCACAATTACTGCAGCGTGGCCTCAGTCTAATGGTTCCTCTGTTTTTGCCGTTTTTGTTTTCTAAGAAAACTCTTGAGAAGTTTTAGAAACTGAAAGAACTGCAGAATTATGTGGGGCATGGATAGGATAAATAGACAAAGTCTTTTCCCTGGGGTCGGGGAGTCCAGAACTAGAGGGCATAGGTTTAGTGTGAGAGGCGAAAGATATAAAAGCGACCAAAGGGTCAACGCTTTCATCCAGAGGGTTGTACGTGTGTGGAATAAGCTGCCAGAGGAAGTGGCGGAGGCTGGTACAATTGCAACATTTTCCAGGCATTTGGATGGGTATATGAATAGGAAGGGTTTGGAAGGATATGGGCCGGGTGCTGGCAGGTGGGACGAGATTGGGTTGGGATATCTGGTCGGCATGGGCAGGTTGGACCGAAAGGTCTGTTTCCGAGCTGCACATCTCTATCTCGATGACTATGTCTACGCTGTAAATCAGAAACCAAACCCGAAGTCGGTGGTAAAGCTGTATGAAGAGAAATCAGAGTTCACGTTTCGGTCCGGTGAACCTTTCTGAGAACTTGACAAGTTTTAATTGTGTGATCGTTCCAGGGTTGCCCTGGGATTTTCGTGCTATTTCTGTTATTGATTGATTTCAGATGATGAGAAATCCGAAATGCTGCTTTGTGTGTATTAAAAAGTGAGGCGGGGCATCAGGAGACCGATCCACTCAGTAAAACTCGGTCTTTGATGACTTCTCAATTCTAATATTTCACTGCAAAATTTCCAACAAAACAACAACGAAATTTCGAGTCAAGAACTATTATGGCACATCAGCTGATTTCTAGAGCGCTTCAGCTGTAGCGATGGTGGTATAGTGGTGAGCATAGCTGCCTTCCAAGCAGTTGACCCGGGTTCGATTCCCGGCCATCGCAAGCAGTGCATTTTAACACCACTCCACAACCAAAAGAGCCGATCGATTCAGTGGGAATGAAACACCTCCGTCTGCACATCACATTGAGTCTGCCAGACCTCTGGAGTGCAGACACAACTTTGAAGTTGAGGATGTCCCCAGGAGGATTAAGGAGTCAAGTCGAACACGGGTCAAAGAAACACGAGTCATGGCAGAATTCCTTGGTTTTCCATCTTATTTCGAAAGAAATGTTTCCGGATTTCACTCATTTCAACATTACTCTCATTTTGTTTTTTGTGAACTACAGCCAAATATCAAGTGAAATGTGGGTGGACAGTTCACAAATATCCAAACAACGTTATTTCTCATATCGAATCGGTAATGTTATTGTTTTAGGTGCAGGTCAGAAATAGGAGGAGTGGACACCAGCTGCTTTTATATAACCAGTATGAGAAAATGATTCGATAAAACTCTGAGAGATGATAGAAGTGACCACAGAGTGAGTGAAAGTTTAATCCAGGATAAAGTTAAAAATCACACAACACCAGATTACAGTCCAACAGCTTTACTTGGAAGCACTAGTTTTAGGAGTGCTCCGAAAGCTACTTGGACGATAACCTGGTATTGTGTGATTTTGAACTTTGTCCTCCCCAGTCCACCACAGGCTCCTCCACGTCATCATCCGATATCGTCATCATGGATTTGTTAAGGGAAGGTAGTGTCTGATGAAGGTGACTGATTTTCTTTGAAGGATAAAGAATGGATGGAGTGTATCCGATGTAGATCAACCTGATGATAAGAAGGACCATAAGACGCAGTATTTATAGCAAAAGGATTACAGTTTAATGCAGCTGAAATGATATATTAAACACATTTAGGTTAAGCCTTTCATCTTTTATAATGGGTTTACTAGTTTCCGTTCTTTAATATAAGAACCTCAGAACCTTTTCAAAGTTACGTTGTCGAGATAACTTCAGGTTGTCTAACAAGAGATGCCATCTCAGCTCAGACAATGCATTAAAGGTGTGAGGTTAAAGTCTGTCTGTGTCCCAATCTTGAGTCAGACTGGTTCTAGCCTCCCAGTCGGAGAGCACTTCAGCGCTCTGTGCCTTTCGGTCTCGGACCCCTGGGTGACAATCCTCCAAGGCAGACTATGGGACAGCCAACAATGCAAAGTGGCCAAGCAGAGGCTGATAGTCAAGTTCGGTACCCATGGGGGTGACTTTAACTGGGCACTTTGGTTCATGTCACACGACACGTGACAACACTGCACTGTATACTATTTCACGGACACTACACAAGTACACGCACACACACAAAAGCACACTCCTACCGACCCACACACACATGCATACCCTCTCTCAAACACAAGCTCTCTCTCATAAACTCACTCAAACACTTCCACATTCACAGCCACTCACGCACATTCTCACAAATTGATACCCCAGTACACTCACACACATGCACCTACACACACTCTCACACACCCGCATATCCCTACATGCATATACACACACACAGACACACACACACACAGCCACACACACCCACACACGCACCCACACACACACACATGCAGCCACACACACACGCATGCACCCACACACGCAGACACACACACACACACACACACACACACACACATATACACACACACACACACACAGTCCCCCCCGCCCCCCCCACACACACTGATTCCGGGTTCTCACGACTCTCAGCTGGAGACTATCATTGCCTGCAGACCCGACCTTCATCCCCCCACGACACCATGAAGGGTAACACTTGCTCATGCCCTTACACAGCCGTCTGTGCCCTCCCTTGACCCCGTCCTTTCCATCTTGCCCACCGCCCCTCCATGACGCTCTACCTCCTTCCTGCGCAGGTTTGCTCTGACAATGTCAATTTCACGTCCTTTGTCAATTTCACTTCCTATGTCAATTTCACCGCACTACGTTTTCTTTTTCCCCTCACGAACCGGGATCACCCTACGCTGTGCTTGCTGACCCCACCCCCTACGTTTGCCTTCCCGGATAGCGCTTTGTGTTTCGTTGGAACCGCAGGAGTAGCTGCGGACGTTCTGCTTAAACCTGAGCGGATAACACTGTTCTGCTCGGAGACAGGGAGGTCTGTAGCTGCTGGAGCCCGAAACATCGATTTCCCTGCTGTGCGTTTCCAGCAACACACTCTCGACACTGTTCTGCCACGACCCTGTCTCGGTTGCACACAATCCCATTCATCATTAAGGCGCCACGGCATCCCAAGGACTTGGGACCCATGGGAACTAAATGATGACAGCGGCCTCAGCACTCTGCACCCCCTGACCTTGGAAAGCCCATCTTGGTTCAGGTTACCTATCTAGGGCAGGGAGGGTTTTGCGTGCACTGCCTTCCCACATCAGTGGAAGCGACCTTCACGAAACAGCTGCCCATGACTACCCCTTGCTGTGAAGTTAAACATCACACAACACCAGGTTATAGTCCAACAGATTTAATTGGAAGCTCTAGATTTCGGACAACCACCTGATGAAGGAGCAGCGCTCCGAAAGCTAGTGCTTCCAATTAAACCTGTTGGTCTATAACCTGGTGTTGTGTGATTTTTAACTTTCTATACCCCAGTCCAACACTGGCATCTCCAAATCATGCCCTCCTGTGAAAACCCCTTACTGCTGACTGACACCTCCCCCTCTTCTACAAAGTAAAAGAGAAACCTGCAAATCTATCAACGGGATCGAACTTCAAATTAATACATATTCCTCGAGAGGGTTCTGCTTCCCGAACTGTTACCCGGAATTCCCTCCTCTCCACAATTACTGCAGCGTGGCCTCAGTCTAATGGTTCCTCTGTTTTTGCCGTTTTTGTTTTCTAAGAAAACTCTTGAGAAGTTTTAGAAACTGAAAGAACTGCAGAATTACGTGGGGCATGGATAGGATAAATAGACAAAGTCTTTTCCCTGGGGTCGGGGAGTCCAGAACTAGAGGGCATAGGTTTAGTGTGAGAGGCGAAAGATATAAAAGCGACCAAAGGGTCAACGCTTTCATCCAGAGGGTGGTACGTGTGTGGAATGAGCTGCCAGAGGAAGTGGCGGAGGCTGGTACAATTGCAACATTTTCCAGGCATTTGGATGGGTATATGAATAGGAAGGGTTTGGAAGGATATGGGCCGGGTGCTGGCAGGTGGGACTAGATTGGGTTGGGATATCTGGTCGGCATGGGCAGGTTGGACCGAAGGGTCTGTTTCCGAGCTGCACATCTCTATCTCGATGACTATGTCTACGCTGTAAATCAGAAACCAAACCCGAAGTCGGTGGTAAAGCTGTATGAAGAGAAATCAGAGTTCACGTTTCGGTCCGGTGAACCTTTCTGAGAACTTGACAAGTTTTAATTGTGTGATCGTTCCAGGGTTGCCCTGGGATTTTCGTGCTATTTCTGTTATTGATTGATTTCAGATGATGAGAAATCCGAAATGCTGCTTTGTGTGTATTAAAAAGTGAGGCGGGGCATCAGGAGACCGATCCACTCAGTAAAACTCGGTCTTTGATGACTTCTCAATTCTAATATTTCACTGCAAAATTTCCAACAAAACAACAACGAAATTTCGAGTCAAGAACTATTATGGCACATCAGCTGATTTCTAGAGCGCTTCAGCCTGTAGCGATGGTGGTATAGTGGTGAGCATAGCTGCCTTCCAAGCAGTTGACCCGGGTTCGTGTTCCCGGTCATCGCAAGCAGTGCATTTTAACACCACTCCACAACCAGAAGAGCCGCTCGATTCAGTGGGAATGAAAGACCTCCGTCTGCACATCACTTGAGTCTGCCAGACCTCTGGAGTGCTGACACAACTTTGAAGTTGAGGATGTCCCCAGGAGGATTAAGGAGTCAAGTCGAACACGGTTCAAAGAAACACGAGTCATGGCAGAATTCCTTGGTTTTCCATCTTATTTCGAAAGAAATGTTTCCGGATTTCACTCATTTCAACATTACTCTCATTTTGTTTTTTGTGAACGACAGCCTAATATCAAGTGAAATGTGGGTGGACAGTTCACAAATATCCAAACAACGTTATTTCTCATATCGAATCGGTAATGTTATTGTTTTAGGTGCAGGTCAGAAATAGGAGGAGTGGACACCAGCTGCTTTTATATTTCCAGTATGAGAAAATGATTCGATAAAACTCTGAGAGATGATAGAAGTGACCACACAGTGAGTGAAAGTTTAATCCAGGATAAAGTTAAAAATCACACAACACCAGATTACAGTCCAACAGCTTTACTTGGAAGCACTAGTTTTAGGAGTGCTCCGAAAGCTACTTGGACGATAACCTGGTATTGTGTGATTTTGAACTTTGTCCTCCCCAGTCCACCACAGGCTCCTCCACGTCATCATCCGATATAGTCATCATGGATTTGTTAAGGGAAGGTAGTGTCTGATGAAGGTGACTGATTTTCTTTGAAGGATAAAGAATGGATGGAGTGTATCCGATGTAGATCCACCTGATGATAAGAAGGACCATAAGACGCAGTATTTATAGCAAAAGGATTACAGTTTAATGCAGCTGAAATGATATATAAACACATTTAGGTTAAGCCTTTCATCTTTTATAATGGGTTTACTAGTTTCTGTTCTTTAATATAAGAACCTCAGAACCTTTTCAAAGTTACGTTGTCGAGATAACTTCAGGTTGTCTAACAAGAGATGCCATCTCAGCTCAGACAATGCATGAAAGGTGTGAGGTTAAAGTCTGTCTGTGTCCCAATCTTGAGTCAGACTGGTTCTAGCCTCCCAGTCGGAGAGCACTTCAGCGCTCTGTGCCTTTCGGTCTCGGACCCCTGGGTGACAATCCTCCAAGGCAGACTATGGGACAGCCAACAATGCAAAGTGGCCAAGCAGAGGCTGATAGTCAAGTTCGGTACCCATGGGGATGACTTTAACTGGGCACTTTGGTTCATGTCACACGACACGTGACAACACTGCACTGTATACTATTTCACGGACACTACACAAGTACACGCACACACACAAAAGCACACTCCTACCGACCCACACACACATGCATACCCTCTCTCAAACACAAGCTCTCTCTCATAAACTCACTCAAACACTTCCACATTCACAGCCACTCACGCACATTCTCACAAATTGATACCCCAGTACACTCACACACATGCACCTACACACACTCTCACACACCCGCATATCCCTACATCCATACACACACACACAGACACACACACACACAGCCACACACACCCACACATGCAGCCACACACACACGCATGCACCCACACACGCAGACACACACACACACACACACACACATATACACACACACACACACACAGTCCCCCCCGCCCCCCCCCCCCACACACACTGATTCCGGGTTCTCACGACTCTCAGCTGGAGACTATCATTGCCTGCAGACCCGACCTTCATCCCCCCACGACACCATGAAGGGTAACACTTGCTCATGCCCTTACACAGCCGTCTGTGCCCTCCCTTGACCCCGTCCTTTCCATCTTGCCCACCGCCCCTCCATGACGCTCTACCTCCTTCCTGCGCAGGTTTGCTCTGACAATGTCAATTTCACGTCCTTTGTCAATTTCACTTCCTATGTCAATTTCACCGCACTACGTTTTCTTTTTCCCCTCACGAACCGGGATCACCCTACGCTGTGCTTGCTGACCCCACCCCCTACGTTTGCCTTCCCGGATAGCGCTTTGTGTTTCGTTGGAACCGCAGGAGTAGCTGCGGACGTTCTGCTTAAACCTGAGCGGATAACACTGTTCTGCTCGGAGACAGGGAGGTCTGTAGATGCTGGAGCCCGAAACATCGATTTCCCTGCTGTGCGTTTCCAGCAACACACTCTCGACACTGTTCTGCCACGACCCTGTCTCGGTTGCACACAATCCCATTCATCATTAAGGCGCCACGGCATCCCAAGGACTTGGGACCCATGGGAACTAAATGATGACAGCGGCCTCAGCACTCTGCACCCCCTGACCTTGGAAAGCCCATCTTGGTTCAGGTTACCTATCTAGGGCAGGGAGGGTTTTGCGTGCACTGCCTTCCCACATCAGTGGAAGCGACCTTCACTAAACAGCTGCCCATGACTACCCCTTGCTGTGAAGTTAAACATCACACAACACCAGGTTATAGTCCAACAGATTTAATTGGAAGCTCTAGATTTCGGACAACCACCTGATGAAGGAGCAGCGCTCGGAAAGCTAGTGCTTCCAATTAAACCTGTTGGTCTATAACCTGGTGTTGTGTGATTTTTAACTTTCTATACCCCAGTCCAACACTGGCATCTCCAAATCATGCCCTCCTGTGAAAACCCCTTACTGCTGACTGACACCTCCCCCTCTTCTACAAAGTAAAAGAGAAACCTGCAAATCTATCAACGGGATCGAACTTCAAATTAATACATATTCCTCGAGAGGGTTCTGCTTCCCGAACTGTTACCCGGAATTCCCTCCTCTCCACAATTACTGCAGCGTGGCCTCAGTCTAATGGTTCCTCTGTTTTTGCCGTTTTTGTTTTCTCAGAAAACTCTTGAGAAGTTTTAGAAACTGAAAGAACTGCAGAATTACGTGGGGCATGGATAGGATAAATAGACAAAGTCTTTTCCCTGGGGTCGGGGAGTCCAGAACTAGAGGGCATAGGTTTAGTGTGAGAGGCGAAAGATATAAAAGCGACCAAAGGGTCAACGCTTTCATCCAGAGGGTGGTACGTGTGTGGAATGAGCTGCCAGAGGAAGTGGCGGAGGCTGGTACAATTGCAACATTTTCCAGGCATTTGGATGGGTATATGAATAGGAAGGGTTTGGAAGGATATGGGCCGGGTGCTGGCAGGTGGGACTAGATTGGGTTGGGATATCTGGTCGGCATGGGCAGGTTGGACCGAAGGGTCTGTTTCCGAGCTGCACATCTCTATCTCGATGACTATGTCTACGCTGTAAATCAGAAACCAAACCCGAAGTCGGTGGTAAAGCTGTATGAAGAGAAATCAGAGTTCACGTTTCGGTACGGTGAACCTTTCTGAGAACTTGACAAGTTTTAATTGTGTGATCGTTCCAGGGTTGCCCTGGGATTTTCGTGCTATTTCTGTTATTGATTGATTTCAGATGATGAGAAATCCGAAATGCTGCTTTGTGTGTATTAAAAAGTGAGGCGGGGCATCAGGAGACCGATCCACTCAGTAAAACTCGGTCTTTGATGACTTCTCAATTCTAATATTTCACTGCAAAATTTCCAACAAAACAACAACGAAATTTCGAGTCAAGAACTATTATGGCACATCAGCTGATTTCTAGAGCGCTTCAGCCTGTAGCGATGGTGGTATAGTGGTGAGCATAGCTGCCTTCCAAGCAGTTGACCCGGGTTCGATTCCCGGCCATCGCAAGCAGTGCATTTTAACACCACTCCACAACCAAAAGAGCCGATCGATTCAGTGGGAATGAAACACCTCCGTCTGCACATCACATTGAGTCTGCCAGACCTCTGGAGTGCAGACACAACTTTGAAGTTGAGGATGTCCCCAGGAGGATTAAGGAGTCAAGTCGAACACGGTTCAAAGAAACACGAGTCATGGCAGAATTCTTTGGTTTTCCATCTTATTTCGAAAGAAATGTTTCCGGATTTCACTCATTTCAACATTACTCTCATTTTGTTTTTTGTGAACTACAGCCTAATATCAAGTGAAATGTGGGTGGACAGTTCACAAATATCCAAACAACGTTATTTCTCATATCGAATCGGTAATGTTATTGTTTTAGGTGCAGGTCAGAAATAGGAGGAGTGGACACCAGCTGCTTTTATATTTCCAGTATGAGAAAATGATTCGATAAAACTCTGAGAGATGATAGAAGTGACCACACAGTGAGTGAAAGTTTAATCCAGGATAAAGTTAAAAATCACACAACACCAGATTACAGTCCAACAGCTTTACTTGGAAGCACTAGTTTTAGGAGTGCTCCGAAAGCTACTTGGACGATAACCTGGTATTGTGTGATTTTGAACTTTGTCCTCCCAGTCCACCACAGGCTCCTCCACGTCATCATCCGATATAGTCATCATGGATTTGTTAAGGGAAGGTAGTGTCTGATGAAGGTGACTGATTTTCTTTGAAGGATAAAGAATGGATGGAGTGTATCCGATGTAGATCAACCTGATGATAAGAAGGACCATAAGACGCAGTATTTATAGCAAAAGGATTACAGTTTAATGCAGCTGAAATGATATATTAAACACATTTAGGTTAAGCCTTTCATCTTTTATAATGGGTTTACTAGTTTCCGTTCTTTAATATAAGAACCTCAGAACCTTTTCAAAGTTACGTTGTCGAGATAACTTCAGGTTGTCTAACAAGAGATGCCATCTCAGCTCAGACAATGCATTAAAGGTGTGAGGTTAAAGTCTGTCTGTGTCCCAATCTTGAGTCAGACTGGTTCTAGCCTCCCAGTCGGAGAGCACTTCAGCGCTCTGTGCCTTTCGGTCTCGGACCCCTGGGTGACAATCCTCCAAGGCAGACTATGGGACAGCCAACAATGCAAAGTGGCCAAGCAGAGGCTGATAGTCAAGTTCGGTACCCATGGGGATGACTTTAACTGGGCACTTTGGTTCATGTCACACGACACGTGAAAACACTGCACTGTATACTATTTCACGGACACTACACAAGTACACGCACACACACAAAAGCACACTCCTACCGACCCACACACACATGCATACCCTCTCTCAAACACAAGCTCTCTCTCATAAACTCACTCAAACACTTCCACATTCACAGCCACTCACGCACATTCTCACAAATTGATACCCCAGTACACTCACACACATGCACCTACACACACTCTCACACACCCGCATATCCCTACATGCATACACACACACACAGACACACACACACACAGCCACACACACCCACACATGCACCCACACACACACACATGCAGCCACACACACACACGCATGCACCCACACACGCAGACACACACACACACACACACACATATACACACACACACACACACACACAGTCCCCCCCGCCCCCCCCACACACACTGATTCCGGGTTCTCACGACTCTCAGCTGGAGACTATCATTGCCTGCAGACCCGACCTTCATCCCCCCACGACACCATGAAGGGTAACACTTGCTCATGCCCTTACACAGCCGTCTGTGCCCTCCCTTGACCCCGTCCTTTCCATCTTGCCCACCGCCCCTCCATGACGCTCTACCTCCTTCCTGCGCAGGTTTGCTCTGACAATGTCAATTTCACGTCCTTTGTCAATTTCACTTCCTATGTCAATTTCACCGCACTACGTTTTCTTTTTCCCCTCACGAACCGGGATCACCCTACGCTGTGCTTGCTGACCCCACCCCCTACGTTTGCCTTCCCGGATAGCGCTTTGTGTTTCGTTGGAACCGCAGGAGTAGCTGCGGACGTTCTGCTTAAACCTGAGCGGATAACACTGTTCTGCTCGGAGACAGGGAGGTCTGTAGATGCTGGAGCCCGAAACATCGATTTCCCTGCTGTGCGTTTCCAGCAACACACTCTCGACACTGTTCTGCCACGACCCTGTCTCGGTTGCACACAATCCCATTCATCATTAAGGCGCCACGGCATCCCAAGGACTTGGGACCCATGGGAACTAAATGATGACAGCGGCCTCAGCACTCTGCACCCCCTGACCTTGGAAAGCCCATCTTGGTTCAGGTTACCTATCTAGGGCAGGGAGGGTTTTGCGTGCACTGCCTTCCCACATCAGTGGAAGCGACCTTCACTAAACAGCTGCCCATGACTACCCCTTGCTGTGAAGTTAAACATCACACAACACCAGGTTATAGTCCAACAGATTTAATTGGAAGCTCTAGATTTCGGACAACCACCTGATGAAGGAGCAGCGCTCCGAAAGCTAGTGCTTCCAATTAAACCTGTTGGTCTATAACCTGGTGTTGTGTGATTTTTAACTTTCTATACCCCAGTCCAACACTGGCATCTCCAAATCATGCCCTCCTGTGAAAACCCCTTACTGCTGACTGACACCTCCCCCTCTTCTACAAAGTAAAAGAGAAACCTGCAAATCTATCAACGGGATCGAACTTCAAATTAATACATATTCCTCGAGAGGGTTCTGCTTCCCGAACTGTTACCCGGAATTCCCTCCTCTCCACAATTACTGCAGCGTGGCCTCAGTCTAATGGTTCCTCTGTTTTTGCCGTTTTTGTTTTCTCAGAAAACTCTTGAGAAGTTTTAGAAACTGAAAGAACTGCAGAATTACGTGGGGCATGGATAGGATAAATAGACAAAGTCTTTTCCCTGGGGTCGGGGAGTCCAGAACTAGAGGGCATAGGTTTAGTGTGAGAGGCGAAAGATATAAAAGCGACCAAAGGGTCAACGCTTTCATCCAGAGGGTGGTACGTGTGTGGAATGAGCTGCCAGAGGAAGTGGCGGAGGCTGGTACAATTGCAACATTTTCCAGGCATTTGGATGGGTATATGAATAGGAAGGGTTTGGAAGGATATGGGCCGGGTGCTGGCAGGTGGGACTAGATTGGGTTGGGATATCTGGTCGGCATGGGCAGGTTGGACCGAAGGGTCTGTTTCCGAGCTGCACATCTCTATCTCGATGACTATGTCTACGCTGTAAATCAGAAACCAAACCCGAAGTCGGTGGTAAAGCTGTATGAAGAGAAATCAGAGTTCACGTTTCGGTACGGTGAACCTTTCTGAGAACTTGACAAGTTTTAATTGTGTGATCGTTCCAGGGTTGCCCTGGGATTTTCGTGCTATTTCTGTTATTGATTGATTTCAGATGATGAGAAATCCGAAATGCTGCTTTGTGTGTATTAAAAAGTGAGGCGGGGCATCAGGAGACCGATCCACTCAGTAAAACTCGGTCTTTGATGACTTCTCAATTCTAATATTTCACTGCAAAATTTCCAA
This sequence comes from Chiloscyllium punctatum, assembly GCF_047496795.1. Classification (NCBI taxonomy): domain Eukaryota; kingdom Metazoa; phylum Chordata; class Chondrichthyes; order Orectolobiformes; family Hemiscylliidae; genus Chiloscyllium; species Chiloscyllium punctatum. The sequence goes on from NC_092753.1 coordinate 20,797,978, forward strand.
CAAAACAACAACGAAATTTCGAGTCAAGAACTATTATGGCACATCAGCTGATTTCTAGAGCGCTTCAGCCTGTAGCGATGGTGGTATAGTGGTGAGCATAGCTGCCTTCCAAGCAGTTGACCCGGGTTCGATTCCCGGCCATCGCAAGCAGTGCATTTTAACACCACTCCACAACCAAAAGAGCCGATCGATTCAGTGGGAATGAAACACCTCCGTCTGCACATCACATTGAGTCTGCCAGACCTCTGGAGTGCAGACACAACTTTGAAGTTGAGGATGTCCCCAGGAGGATTAAGGAGTCAAGTCGAACACGGTTCAAAGAAACACGAGTCATGGCAGAATTCTTTGGTTTTCCATCTTATTTCGAAAGAAATGTTTCCGGATTTCACTCATTTCAACATTACTCTCATTTTGTTTTTTGTGAACTACAGCCTAATATCAAGTGAAATGTGGGTGGACAGTTCACAAATATCCAAACAACGTTATTTCTCATATCGAATCGGTAATGTTATTGTTTTAGGTGCAGGTCAGAAATAGGAGGAGTGGACACCAGCTGCTTTTATATTTCCAGTATGAGAAAATGATTCGATAAAACTCTGAGAGATGATAGAAGTGACCACACAGTGAGTGAAAGTTTAATCCAGGATAAAGTTAAAAATCACACAACACCAGATTACAGTCCAACAGCTTTACTTGGAAGCACTAGTTTTAGGAGTGCTCCGAAAGCTACTTGGACGATAACCTGGTATTGTGTGATTTTGAACTTTGTCCTCCCAGTCCACCACAGGCTCCTCCACGTCATCATCCGATATAGTCATCATGGATTTGTTAAGGGAAGGTAGTGTCTGATGAAGGTGACTGATTTTCTTTGAAGGATAAAGAATGGATGGAGTGTATCCGATGTAGATCAACCTGATGATAAGAAGGACCATAAGACGCAGTATTTATAGCAAAAGGATTACAGTTTAATGCAGCTGAAATGATATATTAAACACATTTAGGTTAAGCCTTTCATCTTTTATAATGGGTTTACTAGTTTCCGTTCTTTAATATAAGAACCTCAGAACCTTTTCAAAGTTACGTTGTCGAGATAACTTCAGGTTGTCTAACAAGAGATGCCATCTCAGCTCAGACAATGCATTAAAGGTGTGAGGTTAAAGTCTGTCTGTGTCCCAATCTTGAGTCAGACTGGTTCTAGCCTCCCAGTCGGAGAGCACTTCAGCGCTCTGTGCCTTTCGGTCTCGGACCCCTGGGTGACAATCCTCCAAGGCAGACTATGGGACAGCCAACAATGCAAAGTGGCCAAGCAGAGGCTGATAGTCAAGTTCGGTACCCATGGGGATGACTTTAACTGGGCACTTTGGTTCATGTCACACGACACGTGAAAACACTGCACTGTATACTATTTCACGGACACTACACAAGTACACGCACACACACAAAAGCACACTCCTACCGACCCACACACACATGCATACCCTCTCTCAAACACAAGCTCTCTCTCATAAACTCACTCAAACACTTCCACATTCACAGCCACTCACGCACATTCTCACAAATTGATACCCCAGTACACTCACACACATGCACCTACACACACTCTCACACACCCGCATATCCCTACATGCATACACACACACACAGACACACACACACACAGCCACACACACCCACACATGCACCCACACACACACACATGCAGCCACACACACACACGCATGCACCCACACACGCAGACACACACACACACACACACACATATACACACACACACACACACACACAGTCCCCCCCGCCCCCCCCACACACACTGATTCCGGGTTCTCACGACTCTCAGCTGGAGACTATCATTGCCTGCAGACCCGACCTTCATCCCCCCACGACACCATGAAGGGTAACACTTGCTCATGCCCTTACACAGCCGTCTGTGCCCTCCCTTGACCCCGTCCTTTCCATCTTGCCCACCGCCCCTCCATGACGCTCTACCTCCTTCCTGCGCAGGTTTGCTCTGACAATGTCAATTTCACGTCCTTTGTCAATTTCACTTCCTATGTCAATTTCACCGCACTACGTTTTCTTTTTCCCCTCACGAACCGGGATCACCCTACGCTGTGCTTGCTGACCCCACCCCCTACGTTTGCCTTCCCGGATAGCGCTTTGTGTTTCGTTGGAACCGCAGGAGTAGCTGCGGACGTTCTGCTTAAACCTGAGCGGATAACACTGTTCTGCTCGGAGACAGGGAGGTCTGTAGATGCTGGAGCCCGAAACATCGATTTCCCTGCTGTGCGTTTCCAGCAACACACTCTCGACACTGTTCTGCCACGACCCTGTCTCGGTTGCACACAATCCCATTCATCATTAAGGCGCCACGGCATCCCAAGGACTTGGGACCCATGGGAACTAAATGATGACAGCGGCCTCAGCACTCTGCACCCCCTGACCTTGGAAAGCCCATCTTGGTTCAGGTTACCTATCTAGGGCAGGGAGGGTTTTGCGTGCACTGCCTTCCCACATCAGTGGAAGCGACCTTCACGAAACAGCTGCCCATGACTACCCCTTGCTGTGAAGTTAAACATCACACGACACCAGGTTATAGTCCAACAGATTTAATTGGAAGCTCTAGATTTCGGACAACCACCTGATGAAGGAGCAGCGCTCCGAAAGCTAGTGCTTCCAATTAAACCTGTTGGTCTATAACCTGGTGTTGTGTGATTTTTAACTTTCTATACCCCAGTCCAACACTGGCATCTCCAAATCATGCCCTCCTGTGAAAACCCCTTACTGCTGACTGACACCTCCCCCTCTTCTACAAAGTAAAAGAGAAACCTGCAAATCTATCAACGGGATCGAACTTCAAATTAATACATATTCCTCGAGAGGGTTCTGCTTCCCGAACTGTTACCCGGAATTCCCTCCTCTCCACAATTACTGCAGCGTGGCCTCAGTCTAATGGTTCCTCTGTTTTTGCCGTTTTTGTTTTCTAAGAAAACTCTTGAGAAGTTTTAGAAACTGAAAGAACTGCAGAATTATGTGGGGCATGGATAGGATAAATAGACAAAGTCTTTTCCCTGGGGTCGGGGAGTCCAGAACTAGAGGGCATAGGTTTAGTGTGAGAGGCGAAAGATATAAAAGCGACCAAAGGGTCAACGCTTTCATCCAGAGGGTGGTACGTGTGTGGAATGAGCTGCCAGAGGAAGTGGCGGAGGCTGGTACAATTGCAACATTTTCCAGGCATTTGGATGGGTATATGAATAGGAAGGGTTTGGAAGGATATGGGCCGGGTGCTGGCAGGTGGGACTAGATTGGGTTGGGATATCTGGTCGGCATGGGCAGGTTGGACCGAAGGGTCTGTTTCCGAGCTGCACATCTCTATCTCGATGACTATGTCTACGCTGTAAATCAGAAACCAAACCCGAGGTCGGTGGTAAAGCTGTATGAAGAGAAATCAGAGTTCACGTTTCGGTCCGGTGAACCTTTCTGAGAACTTGACAAGTTTTAATTGTGTGATCGTTCCAGGGTTGCCCTGGGATTTTCGTGCTATTTCTGTTATTGATTGATTTCAGATGATGAGAAATCCGAAATGCTGCTTTGTGTGTATTAAAAAGTGAGGCGGGGCATCAGGAGACCGATCCACTCAGTAAAACTCGGTCTTTGATGACTTCTCAATTCTAATATTTCACTGCAAAATTTCCAACAAAACAACAACGAAATTTCGAGTCAAGAACTATTATGGCACATCAGCTGATTTCTAGAGCGCTTTAGCCTGTAGCGATGGTGGTATAGTGGTGAGCATAGCTGCCTTCCCAGCAGTTGACCCGGGTTCGATTCCCGGCCATCGCAAGCAGTGCATTTTAACACCACTCCACAACCAAAAGAGCCGATCGATTCAGTGGGAATGAAACACCTCCGTCTGCACATCACATTGAGTCTGCCAGACCTCTGGAGTGCAGACACAACTTTGAAGTTGAGGATGTCCCCAGGAGGATTAAGGAGTCAAGTCGAACACGGTTCAAAGAAACACGAGTCATGGCAGAATTCCTTGGTTTTCCATCTTATTTCGAAAGAAATGTTTCCGGATTTCACTCATTTCAACATTACTCTCATTTTGTTTTTTGTGAACTACAGCCTAATATCAAGTGAAATGTGGGTGGACAGTTCACAAATATCCAAACAACGTTATTTCTCATATCGAATCGGTAATGTTATTGTTTTAGGTGCAGGTCAGAAATAGGAGGAGTGGACACCAGCTGCTTTTATATTTCCAGTATGAGAAAATGATTCGATAAAACTCTGAGAGATGATAGAAGTGACCACACAGTGAGTGAAAGTTTAATCCAGGATAAAGTTAAAAATCACACAACACCAGATTACAGTCCAACAGCTTTACTTGGAAGCACTAGTTTTAGGAGTGCTCCGAAAGCTACTTGGACGATAACCTGGTATTGTGTGATTTTGAACTTTGTCCTCCCAGTCCACCACAGGCTCCTCCACGTCATCATCCGATATAGTCATCATGGATTTGTTAAGGGAAGGTAGTGTCTGATGAAGGTGACTGATTTTCTTTGAAGGATAAAGAATGGATGGAGTGTATCCGATGTAGATCAACCTGATGATAAGAAGGACCATAAGACGCAGTATTTATAGCAAAAGGATTACAGTTTAATGCAGCTGAAATGATATATTAAACACATTTAGGTTAAGCCTTTCATCTTTTATAATGGGTTTACTAGTTTCCGTTCTTTAATATAAGAACCTCAGAACCTTTTCAAAGTTACGTTGTCGAGATAACTTCAGGTTGTCTAACAAGAGATGCCATCTCAGCTCAGACAATGTATTAAAGGTGTGAGGTTAAAGTCTGTCTGTGTCCCAATCTTGAGTCAGACTGGTTCTAGCCTCCCAGTCGGAGAGCACTTCAGCGCTCTGTGCCTTTCGGTCTCGGACCCCTGGGTGACAATCCTCCAAGGCAGACTATGGGACAGCCAACAATGCAAAGTGGCCAAGCAGAGGCTGATAGTCAAGTTCGGTACCCATGGGGATGACTTTAACTGGGCACTTTGGTTCATGTCACACGACACGTGAAAACACTGCACTGTATACTATTTCACGGACACTACACAAGTACACGCACACACACAAAAGCACACTCCTACCGACCCACACACACATGCATACCCTCTCTCAAACACAAGCTCTCTCTCATAAACTCACTCAAACACTTCCACATTCACAGCCACTCACGCACATTCTCACAAATTGATACCCCAGTACACTCACACACATGCACCTACACACACTCTCACACACCCGCATATCCCTACATGCATACACACACACACAGACACACACACACACAGCCACACACACCCACACATGCACCCACACACACACACATGCAGCCACACACACACACGCATGCACCCACACACGCAGACACACACACACACACACACACATATACACACACACACACACACACACAGTCCCCCCCGCCCCCCCCACACACACTGATTCCGGGTTCTCACGATTCTCAGCTGGAGACTATCATTGCCTGCAGACCCGACCTTCATCCCCCCACGACACCATGAAGGGTAACACTTGCTCATGCCCTTACACAGCCGTCTGTGCCCTCCCTTGACCCCGTCCTTTCCATCTTGCCCACCGCCCCTCCATGACGCTCTACCTCCTTCCTGCGCAGGTTTGCTCTGACAATGTCAATTTCACGTCCTTTGTCAATTTCACTTCCTATGTCAATTTCACCGCACTACGTTTTCTTTTTCCCCTCACGAACCGGGATCACCCTACGCTGTGCTTGCTGACCCCACCCCCTACGTTTGCCTTCCCGGATAGCGCTTTGTGTTTCGTTGGAACCGCAGGAGTAGCTGCGGACGTTCTGCTTAAACCTGAGCGGATAACACTGTTCTGCTCGGAGACAGGGAGGTCTGTAGATGCTGGAGCCCGAAACATCGATTTCCCTGCTGTGCGTTTCCAGCAACACACTCTCGACACTGTTCTGCCACGACCCTGTCTCGGTTGCACACAATCCCATTCATCATTAAGGCGCCACGGCATCCCAAGGACTTGGGACCCATGGGAACTAAATGATGACAGCGGCCTCAGCACTCTGCACCCCCTGACCTTGGAAAGCCCATCTTGGTTCAGGTTACCTATCTAGGGCAGGGAGGGTTTTGCGTGCACTGCCTTCCCACATCAGTGGAAGCGACCTTCACGAAACAGCTGCCCATGACTACCCCTTGCTGTGAAGTTAAACATCACACGACACCAGGTTATAGTCCAACAGATTTAATTGGAAGCTCTAGATTTCGGACAACCACCTGATGAAGGAGCAGCGCTCCGAAAGCTAGTGCTTCCAATTAAACCTGTTGGTCTATAACCTGGTGTTGTGTGATTTTTAACTTTCTATACCCCAGTCCAACACTGGCATCTCCAAATCATGCCCTCCTGTGAAAACCCCTTACTGCTGACTGACACCTCCCCCTCTTCTACAAAGTAAAAGAGAAACCTGCAAATCTATCAACGGGATCGAACTTCAAATTAATACATATTCCTCGAGAGGGTTCTGCTTCCCGAACTGTTACCCGGAATTCCCTCCTCTCCACAATTACTGCAGCGTGGCCTCAGTCTAATGGTTCCTCTGTTTTTGCCGTTTTTGTTTTCTAAGAAAACTCTTGAGAAGTTTTAGAAACTGAAAGAACTGCAGAATTATGTGGGGCATGGATAGGATAAATAGACAAAGTCTTTTCCCTGGGGTCGGGGAGTCCAGAACTAGAGGGCATAGGTTTAGTGTGAGAGGCGAAAGATATAAAAGCGACCAAAGGGTCAACGCTTTCATCCAGAGGGTGGTACGTGTGTGGAATGAGCTGCCAGAGGAAGTGGCGGAGGCTGGTACAATTGCAACATTTTCCAGGCATTTGGATGGGTATATGAATAGGAAGGGTTTGGAAGGATATGGGCCGGGTGCTGGCAGGTGGGACTAGATTGGGTTGGGATATCTGGTCGGCATGGGCAGGTTGGACCGAAGGGTCTGTTTCCGAGCTGCACATCTCTATCTCGATGACTATGTCTACGCTGTAAATCAGAAACCAAACCCGAGGTCGGTGGTAAAGCTGTATGAAGAGAAATCAGAGTTCACGTTTCGGTCCGGTGAACCTTTCTGAGAACTTGACAAGTTTTAATTGTGTGATCGTTCCAGGGTTGCCCTGGGATTTTCGTGCTATTTCTGTTATTGATTGATTTCAGATGATGAGAAATCCGAAATGCTGCTTTGTGTGTATTAAAAAGTGAGGCGGGGCATCAGGAGACCGATCCACTCAGTAAAACTCGGTCTTTGATGACTTCTCAATTCTAATATTTCACTGCAAAATTTCCAACAAAACAACAACGAAATTTCGAGTCAAGAACTATTATGGCACATCAGCTGATTTCTAGAGCGCTTTAGCCTGTAGCGATGGTGGTATAGTGGTGAGCATAGCTGCCTTCCCAGCAGTTGACCCGGGTTCGATTCCCGGCCATCGCAAGCAGTGCATTTTAACACCACTCCACAACCAAAAGAGCCGATCGATTCAGTGGGAATGAAACACCTCCGTCTGCACATCACATTGAGTCTGCCAGACCTCTGGAGTGCAGACACAACTTTGAAGTTGAGGATGTCCCCAGGAGGATTAAGGAGTCAAGTCGAACACGGTTCAAAGAAACACGAGTCATGGCAGAATTCCTTGGTTTTCCATCTTATTTCGAAAGAAATGTTTCCGGATTTCACTCATTTCAACATTACTCTCATTTTGTTTTTTGTGAACTACAGCCTAATATCAAGTGAAATGTGGGTGGACAGTTCACAAATATCCAAACAACGTTATTTCTCATATCGAATCGGTAATGTTATTGTTTTAGGTGCAGGTCAGAAATAGGAGGAGTGGACACCAGCTGCTTTTATATTTCCAGTATGAGAAAATGATTCGATAAAACTCTGAGAGATGATAGAAGTGACCACACAGTGAGTGAAAGTTTAATCCAGGATAAAGTTAAAAATCACACAACACCAGATTACAGTCCAACAGCTTTACTTGGAAGCACTAGTTTTAGGAGTGCTCCGAAAGCTACTTGGACGATAACCTGGTATTGTGTGATTTTGAACTTTGTCCTCCCAGTCCACCACAGGCTCCTCCACGTCATCATCCGATATAGTCATCATGGATTTGTTAAGGGAAGGTAGTGTCTGATGAAGGTGACTGATTTTCTTTGAAGGATAAAGAATGGATGGAGTGTATCCGATGTAGATCAACCTGATGATAAGAAGGACCATAAGACGCAGTATTTATAGCAAAAGGATTACAGTTTAATGCAGCTGAAATGATATATTAAACACATTTAGGTTAAGCCTTTCATCTTTTATAATGGGTTTACTAGTTTCCGTTCTTTAATATAAGAACCTCAGAACCTTTTCAAAGTTACGTTGTCGAGATAACTTCAGGTTGTCTAACAAGAGATGCCATCTCAGCTCAGACAATGCATTAAAGGTGTGAGGTTAAAGTCTGTCTGTGTCCCAATCTTGAGTCAGACTGGTTCTAGCCTCCCAGTCGGAGAGCACTTCAGCGCTCTGTGCCTTTCGGTCTCGGACCCCTGGGTGACAATCCTCCAAGGCAGACTATGGGACAGCCAACAATGCAAAGTGGCCAAGCAGAGGCTGATAGTCAAGTTCGGTACCCATGGGGATGACTTTAACTGGGCACTTTGGTTCATGTCACACGACACGTGAAAACACTGCACTGTATACTATTTCACGGACACTACACAAGTACACGCACACACACAAAAGCACACTCCTACCGACCCACACACACATGCATACCCTCTCTCAAACACAAGCTCTCTCTCATAAACTCACTCAAACACTTCCACATTCACAGCCACTCACGCACATTCTCACAAATTGATACCCCAGTACACTCACACACATGCACCTACACACACTCTCACACACCCGCATATCCCTACATGCATACACACACACACAGACACACACACACACAGCCACACACACCCACACATGCACCCACACACACACACATGCAGCCACACACACACACGCATGCACCCACACACGCAGACACACACACACACACACACACATATACACACACACACACACACACACAGTCCCCCCCGCCCCCCCCACACACACTGATTCCGGGTTCTCACGATTCTCAGCTGGAGACTATCATTGCCTGCAGACCCGACCTTCATCCCCCCACGACACCATGAAGGGTAACACTTGCTCATGCCCTTACACAGCCGTCTGTGCCCTCCCTTGACCCCGTCCTTTCCATCTTGCCCACCGCCCCTCCATGACGCTCTACCTCCTTCCTGCGCAGGTTTGCTCTGACAATGTCAATTTCACGTCCTTTGTCAATTTCACTTCCTATGTCAATTTCACCGCACTACGTTTTCTTTTTCCCCTCACGAACCGGGATCACCCTACGCTGTGCTTGCTGACCCCACCCCCTACGTTTGCCTTCCCGGATAGCGCTTTGTGTTTCGTTGGAACCGCAGGAGTAGCTGCGGACGTTCTGCTTAAACCTGAGCGGATAACACTGTTCTGCTCGGAGACAGGGAGGTCTGTAGATGCTGGAGCCCGAAACATCGATTTCCCTGCTGTGCGTTTCCAGCAACACACTCTCGACACTGTTCTGCCACGACCCTGTCTCGGTTGCACACAATCCCATTCATCATTAAGGCGCCACGGCATCCCAAGGACTTGGGACCCATGGGAACTAAATGATGACAGCGGCCTCAGCACTCTGCACCCCCTGACCTTGGAAAGCCCATCTTGGTTCAGGTTACCTATCTAGGGCAGGGAGGGTTTTGCGTGCACTGCCTTCCCACATCAGTGGAAGCGACCTTCACGAAACAGCTGCCCATGACTACCCCTTGCTGTGAAGTTAAACATCACACGACACCAGGTTATAGTCCAACAGATTTAATTGGAAGCTCTAGATTTCGGACAACCACCTGATGAAGGAGCAGCGCTCCGAAAGCTAGTGCTTCCAATTAAACCTGTTGGTCTATAACCTGGTGTTGTGTGATTTTTAACTTTCTATACCCCAGTCCAACACTGGCATCTCCAAATCATGCCCTCCTGTGAAAACCCCTTACTGCTGACTGACACCTCCCCCTCTTCTACAAAGTAAAAGAGAAACCTGCAAATCTATCAACGGGATCGAACTTCAAATTAATACATATTCCTCGAGAGGGTTCTGCTTCCCGAACTGTTACCCGGAATTCCCTCCTCTCCACAATTACTGCAGCGTGGCCTCAGTCTAATGGTTCCTCTGTTTTTGCCGTTTTTGTTTTCTAAGAAAACTCTTGAGAAGTTTTAGAAACTGAAAGAACTGCAGAATTATGTGGGGCATGGATAGGATAAATAGACAAAGTCTTTTCCCTGGGGTCGGGGAGTCCAGAACTAGAGGGCATAGGTTTAGTGTGAGAGGCGAAAGATATAAAAGCGACCAAAGGGTCAACGCTTTCATCCAGAGGGTGGTACGTGTGTGGAATGAGCTGCCAGAGGAAGTGGCGGAGGCTGGTACAATTGCAACATTTTCCAGGCATTTGGATGGGTATATGAATAGGAAGGGTTTGGAAGGATATGGGCCGGGTGCTGGCAGGTGGGACTAGATTGGGTTGGGATATCTGGTCGGCATGGGCAGGTTGGACCGAAGGGTCTGTTTCCGAGCTGCACATCTCTATCTCGATGACTATGTCTACGCTGTAAATCAGAAACCAAACCCGAGGTCGGTGGTAAAGCTGTATGAAGAGAAATCAGAGTTCACGTTTCGGTCCGGTGAACCTTTCTGAGAACTTGACAAGTTTTAATTGTGTGATCGTTCCAGGGTTGCCCTGGGATTTTCGTGCTATTTCTGTTATTGATTGATTTCAGATGATGAGAAATCCGAAATGCTGCTTTGTGTGTATTAAAAAGTGAGGCGGGGCATCAGGAGACCGATCCACTCAGTAAAACTCGGTCTTTGATGACTTCTCAATTCTAATATTTCACTGCAAAATTTCCAACAAAACAACAACGAAATTTCGAGTCAAGAACTATTATGGCACATCAGCTGATTTCTAGAGCGCTTTAGCCTGTAGCGATGGTGGTATAGTGGTGAGCATAGCTGCCTTCCCAGCAGTTGACCCGGGTTCGATTCCCGGCCATCGCAAGCAGTGCATTTTAACACCACTCCACAACCAAAAGAGCCGATCGATTCAGTGGGAATGAAACACCTCCGTCTGCACATCACATTGAGTCTGCCAGACCTCTGGAGTGCAGACACAACTTTGAAGTTGAGGATGTCCCCAGGAGGATTAAGGAGTCAAGTCGAACATGGTTCAAAGAAACACGAGTCATGGCAGAATTCCTAGGTTTTCCATCTTATTTCGAAAGAACTGTTTCCGGATTTCACTCATTTCAACATTACTCTCATTTTGTTTTTTGTGAACTACAGCCAAATATCAAGTGAAATGTGGGTGGACAGTTCACAAATATCCAAACAACGTTATTTCTCATATCGAATCGGTAATGTTATTGTTTTAGGTGCAGGTCAGAAATAGGAGGAGTGGACACCAGCTGCTTTTATATTTCCAGTATGAGAAAATGATTCGATAAAACTCTGAGAGATGATAGAAGTGACCACACAGTGAGTGAAAGTTTAATCCAGGATAAAGTTAAAAATCACACAACACCAGATTACAGTCCAACAGCTTTACTTGGAAGCACTAGTTTTAGGAGTGCTCCGAAAGCTACTTGGACGATAACCTGGTATTGTGTGATTTTGAACTTTGTCCTCCCAGTCCACCACAGGCTCCTCCACGTCATCATCCGATATAGTCATCATGGATTTGTTAAGGGAAGGTAGTGTCTGATGAAGGTGACTGATTTTCTTTGAAGGATAAAGAATGGATGGAGTGTATCCGATGTAGATCAACCTGATGATAAGAAGGACCATAAGACGCAGTATTTATAGCAAAAGGATTACAGTTTAATGCAGCTGAAATGATATATTAAACACATTTAGGTTAAGCCTTTCATCTTTTATAATGGGTTTACTAGTTTCCGTTCTTTAATATAAGAACCTCAGAACCTTTTCAAAGTTACGTTGTCGAGATAACTTCAGGTTGTCTAACAAGAGATGCCATCTCAGCTCAGACAATGCATTAAAGGTGTGAGGTTAAAGTCTGTCTGTGTCCCAATCTTGAGTCAGACTGGTTCTAGCCTCCCAGTCGGAGAGCACTTCAGCGCTCTGTGCCTTTCGGTCTCGGACCCCTGGGTGACAATCCTCCAAGGCAGACTATGGGACAGCCAACAATGCAAAGTGGCCAAGCAGAGGCTGATAGTCAAGTTCGGTACCCATGGGGATGACTTTAACTGGGCACTTTGGTTCATGTCACACGACACGTGAAAACACTGCACTGTATACTATTTCACGGACACTACACAAGTACACGCACACACACAAAAGCACACTCCTACCGACCCACACACACATGCATACCCTCTCTCAAACACAAGCTCTCTCTCATAAACTCACTCAAACACTTCCACATTCACAGCCACTCACGCACATTCTCACAAATTGATACCCCAGTACATTCACACACATGCACCTACACACACTCTCACACACCCGCATATCCCTACATGCATACACACACACACAGACACACACACACACAGCCACACACACCCACACATGCACCCACACACACACACATGCAGCCACACACACACACGCATGCACCCACACACGCAGACACACACACACACACACACACATATACACACACACACACACACACACAGTCCCCCCCGCCCCCCCCACACACACTGATTCCGGGTTCTCACGACTCTCAGCTGGAGACTATCATTGCCTGCAGACCCGACCTTCATCCCCCCACGACACCATGAAGGGTAACACTTGCTCATGCCCTTACACAGCCGTCTGTGCCCTCCCTTGACCCCGTCCTTTCCATCTTGCCCACCGCCCCTCCATGACGCTCTACCTCCTTCCTGCGCAGGTTTGCTCTGACAATGTCAATTTCACGTCCTTTGTCAATTTCACTTCCTATGTCAATTTCACCGCACTACGTTTTCTTTTTCCCCTCACGAACCGGGATCACCCTACGCTGTGCTTGCTGACCCCACCCCCTACGTTTGCCTTCCCGGATAGCGCTTTGTGTTTCGTTGGAACCGCAGGAGTAGCTGCGGACGTTCTGCTTAAACCTGAGCGGATAACACTGTTCTGCTCGGAGACAGGGAGGTCTGTAGATGCTGGAGCCCGAAACATCGATTTCCCTGCTGTGCGTTTCCAGCAACACACTCTCGACACTGTTCTGCCACGACCCTGTCTCGGTTGCACACAATCCCATTCATCATTAAGGCGCCACGGCATCCCAAGGACTTGGGACCCATGGGAACTAAATGATGACAGCGGCCTCAGCACTCTGCACCCCCTGACCTTGGAAAGCCCATCTTGGTTCAGGTTACCTATCTAGGGCAGGGAGGGTTTTGCGTGCACTGCCTTCCCACATCAGTGGAAGCGACCTTCACGAAACAGCTGCCCATGACTACCCCTTGCTGTGAAGTTAAACATCACACGACACCAGGTTATAGTCCAACAGATTTAATTGGAAGCTCTAGATTTCGGACAACCACCTGATGAAGGAGCAGCGCTCCGAAAGCTAGTGCTTCCAATTAAACCTGTTGGTCTATAACCTGGTGTTGTGTGATTTTTAACTTTCTATACCCCAGTCCAACACTGGCATCTCCAAATCATGCCCTCCTGTGAAAACCCCTTACTGCTGACTGACACCTCCCCCTCTTCTACAAAGTAAAAGAGAAACCTGCAAATCTATCAACGGGATCGAACTTCAAATTAATACATATTCCTCGAGAGGGTTCTGCTTCCCGAACTGTTACCCGGAATTCCCTCCTCTCCACAATTACTGCAGCGTGGCCTCAGTCTAATGGTTCCTCTGTTTTTGCCGTTTTTGTTTTCTAAGAAAACTCTTGAGAAGTTTTAGAAACTGAAAGAACTGCAGAATTACGTGGGGCATGGATAGGATAAATAGACAAAGTCTTTTCCCTGGGGTCGGGGAGTCCAGAACTAGAGGGCATAGGTTTAGTGTGAGAGGCGAAAGATATAAAAGCGACCAAAGGGTCAACGCTTTCATCCAGAGGGTGGTACGTGTGTGGAATGAGCTGCCAGAGGAAGTGGCGGAGGCTGGTACAATTGCAACATTTTCCAGGCATTTGGATGGGTATATGAATAGGAAGGGTTTGGAAGGATATGGGCCGGGTGCTGGCAGGTGGGACTAGATTGGGTTGGGATATCTGGTCGGCATGGGCAGGTTGGACCGAAGGGTCTGTTTCCGAGCTGCACATCTCTATCTCGATGACTATGTCTACGCTGTAAATCAGAAACCAAACCCGAAGTCGGTGGTAAAGCTGTATGAAGAGAAATCAGAGTTCACGTTTCGGTCCGGTGAACCTTTCTGAGAACTTGACAAGTTTTAATTGTGTGATCGTTCCAGGGTTGCCCTGGGATTTTCGTGCTATTTCTGTTATTGATTGATTTCAGATGATGAGAAATCCGAAATGCTGCTTTGTGTGTATTAAAAAGTGAGGCGGGGCATCAGGAGACCGATCCACTCAGTAAAACTCGGTCTTTGATGACTTCTCAATTCTAATATTTCACTGCAAAATTTCCAACAAAACAACAACGAAATTTCGAGTCAAGAACTATTATGGCACATCAGCTGATTTCTAGAGCGCTTCAGCCTGTAGCGATGGTGGTATAGTGGTGAGCATAGCTGCCTTCCAAGCAGTCGACCCGGGTTCGATTCCCGGCCATCGCAAGCAGTGCATTTTAACACCACTCCACAACCAAAAGAGCCGATCGATTCAGTGGGAATGAAACACCTCCGTCTGCACATCACATTGAGTCTGCCAGACCTCTGGAGTGCAGACACAACTTTGAAGTTGAGGATGTCCCCAGGAGGATTAAGGAGTCAAGTCGAACACGGTTCAAAGAAACACGAGTCATGGCAGAATTCCTTGGTTTTCCATCTTATTTCGAAAGAAATGTTTCCGGATTTCACTCATTTCAACATTACTCTCATTTTGTTTTTTGTGAACTACAGCCTAATATCAAGTGAAATGTGGGTGGACAGTTCACAAATATCCAAACAACGTTATTTCTCATATCGAATCGGTAATGTTATTGTTTTAGGTGCAGGTCAGAAATAGGAGGAGTGGACACCAGCTGCTTTTATATTTCCAGTATGAGAAAATGATTCGATAAAACTCTGAGAGATGATAGAAGTGACCACACAGTGAGTGAAGGTTTAATCCAGGATAAAGTTAAAAATCACACAACACCAGATTACAGTCCAACAGCTTTACTTGGAAGCACTAGTTTTAGGAGTGCTCCGAAAGCTACTTGGACGATAACCTGGTATTGTGTGATTTTGAACTTTGTCCTCCCAGTCCACCACAGGCTCCTCCACGTCATCATCCGATATAGTCATCATGGATTTGTTAAGGGAAGGTAGTGTCTGATGAAGGTGACTGATTTTCTTTGAAGGATAAAGAATGGATGGAGTGTATCCGATGTAGATCAACCTGATGATAAGAAGGACCATAAGACGCAGTATTTATAGCAAAAGGATTACAGTTTAATGCAGCTGAAATGATATATTAAACACATTTAGGTTAAGCCTTTAATCTTTTATAATGGGTTTACTAGTTTCCGTTCTTTAATATAAGAACCTCAGAACCTTTTCAAAGTTACGTTGTCGAGATAACTTCAGGTTGTCTAACAAGAGATGCCATCTCAGCTCAGACAATGCATTAAAGGTGTGAGATTAAAGTCTGTCTGTGTCCCAATCTTGAGTCAGACTGGTACTAGCCTCCCAGTCGGAGAGCACTTCAGCGCTCTGTGCCTTTCGGTCTCGGACCCCTGGGTGACAATCCTCCAAGGCAGACTATGGGACAGCCAACAATGCAAAGTGGCCAAGCAGAGGCTGATAGTCAAGTTCGGTACCCATGGGGATGACTTTAACTGGGCACTTTGGTTCATGTCACACGACACGTGACAACACTGCACTGTATACTATTTCACGGACACTACACAAGTACACGCACACACACAAAAGCACACTCCTACCGACCCACACACACATGCATACCCTCTCTCAAACACAAGCTCTCTCTCATAAACTCACTCAAACACTTCCACATTCACAGCCACTCACGCACATTCTCACAAATTGATACCCCAGTACACTCACACACATGCACCTACACACGCTCTCACACACCCGCATATCCCTACATGCATACACACACACACAGACACACACACACACAGCCACACACACCCACACATGCACCCACACACACACACATGCAGCCACACACACACGCATGCACCCACACACGCAGACACACACACACACACACACACATATACACACACACACACACACAGTCCCCCCCGCCCCCCCCACACACACTGATTCCGGGTTCTCACGACTCTCAGCTGGAGACTATCATTGCCTGCAGACCCGACCTTCATCCCCCCACGACACCATGAAGGGTAACACTTGCTCATGCCCTTACACAGCCGTCTGTGCCCTCCCTTGACCCCGTCCTTTCCATCTTGCCCACCGCCCCTCCATGACGCTCTACCTCCTTCCTGCGCAGGTTTGCTCTGACAATGTCAATTTCACGTCCTTTGTCAATTTCACTTCCTATGTCAATTTCACCGCACTACGTTTTCTTTTTCCCCTCACGAACCGGGATCACCCTACGCTGTGCTTGCTGACCCCACCCCCTACGTTTGCCTTCCCGGATAGCGCTTTGTGTTTCGTTGGAACCGCAGGAGTAGCTGCGGACGTTCTGCTTAAACCTGAGCGGATAACACTGTTCTGCTCGGAGACAGGGAGGTCTGTAGATGCTGGAGCCCGAAACATCGATTTCCCTGCTGTGCGTTTCCAGCAACACACTCTCGACACTGTTCTGCCACGACCCTGTCTCGGTTGCACACAATCCCATTCATCATTAAGGCGCCACGGCATCCCAAGGACTTGGGACCCATGGGAACTAAATGATGACAGCGGCCTCAGCACTCTGCACCCCCTGACCTTGGAAAGCCCATCTTGGTTCAGGTTACCTATCTAGGGCAGGGAGGGTTTTGCGTGCACTGCCTTCCCACATCAGTGGAAGCGACCTTCACGAAACAGCTGCCCATGACTACCCCTTGCTGTGAAGTTAAACATCACACGACACCAGGTTATAGTCCAACAGATTTAATTGGAAGCTCTAGATTTCGGACAACCACCTGATGAAGGAGCAGCGCTCCGAAAGCTAGTGCTTCCAATTAAACCTGTTGGTCTATAACCTGGTGTTGTGTGATTTTTAACTTTCTATACCCCAGTCCAACACTGGCATCTCCAAATCATGCCCTCCTGTGAAAACCCCTTACTGCTGACTGACACCTCCCCCTCTTCTACAAAGTAAAAGAGAAACCTGCAAATCTATCAACGGGATCGAACTTCAAATTAATACATATTCCTCGAGAGGGTTCTGCTTCCCGAACTGTTACCCGGAATTCCCTCCTCTCCACAATTACTGCAGCGTGGCCTCAGTCTAATGGTTCCTCTGTTTTTGCCGTTTTTGTTTTCTAAGAAAACTCTTGAGAAGTTTTAGAAACTGAAAGAACTGCAGAATTACGTGGGGCATGGATAGGATAAATAGACAAAGTCTTTTCCCTGGGGTCGGGGAGTCCAGAACTAGAGGGCATAGGTTTAGTGTGAGAGGCGAAAGATATAAAAGCGACCAAAGGGTCAACGCTTTCATCCAGAGGGTGGTACGTGTGTGGAATGAGCTGCCAGAGGAAGTGGCGGAGGCTGGTACAATTGCAACATTTTCCAGGCATTTGGATGGGTATATGAATAGGAAGGGTTTGGAAGGATATGGGCCGGGTGCTGGCAGGTGGGACTAGATTGGGTTGGGATATCTGGTCGGCATGGGCAGGTTGGACCGAAGGGTCTGTTTCCGAGCTGCACATCTCTATCTCGATGACTATGTCTACGCTGTAAATCAGAAACCAAACCCGAAGTCGGTGGTAAAGCTGTATGAAGAGAAATCAGAGTTCACGTTTCGGTCCGGTGAACCTTTCTGAGAACTTGACAAGTTTTAATTGTGTGATCGTTCCAGGGTTGCCCTGGGATTTTCGTGCTATTTCTGTTATTGATTGATTTCAGATGATGAGAAATCCGAAATGCTGCTTTGTGTGTATTAAAAAGTGAGGCGGGGCATCAGGAGACCGATCCACTCAGTAAAACTCGGTCTTTGATGACTTCTCAATTCTAATATTTCACTGCAAAATTTCCAACAAAACAACAACGAAATTTCGAGTCAAGAACTATTATGGCACATCAGCTGATTTCTAGAGCGCTTCAGCCTGTAGCGATGGTGGTATAGTGGTGAGCATAGCTGCCTTCCAAGCAGTCGACCCGGGTTCGATTCCCGGCCATCGCAAGCAGTGCATTTTAACACCACTCCACAACCAAAAGAGCCGATCGATTCAGTGGGAATGAAACACCTCCGTCTGCACATCACATTGAGTCTGCCAGACCTCTGGAGTGCAGACACAACTTTGAAGTTGAGGATGTCCCCAGGAGGATTAAGGAGTCAAGTCGAACACGGTTCAAAGAAACACGAGTCATGGCAGAATTCCTTGGTTTTCCATCTTATTTCGAAAGAAATGTTTCCGGATTTCACTCATTTCAACATTACTCTCATTTTGTTTTTTGTGAACTACAGCCTAATATCAAGTGAAATGTGGGTGGACAGTTCACAAATATCCAAACAACGTTATTTCTCATATCGAATCGGTAATGTTATTGTTTTAGGTGCAGGTCAGAAATAGGAGGAGTGGACACCAGCTGCTTTTATATTTCCAGTATGAGAAAATGATTCGATAAAACTCTGAGAGATGATAGAAGTGACCACACAGTGAGTGAAAGTTTAATCCAGGATAAAGTTAAAAATCACACAACACCAGATTACAGTCCAACAGCTTTACTTGGAAGCACTAGTTTTAGGAGTGCTCCGAAAGCTACTTGGACGATAACCTGGTATTGTGTGATTTTGAACTTTGTCCTCCCAGTCCACCACAGGCTCCTCCACGTCATCATCCGATATAGTCATCATGGATTTGTTAAGGGAAGGTAGTGTCTGATGAAGGTGACTGATTTTCTTTGAAGGATAAAGAATGGATGGAGTGTATCCGATGTAGATCGACCTGATGATAAGAAGGACCATAAGACGCAGTATTTATAGCAAAAGGATTACAGTTTAATGCAGCTGAAATGATATATTAAACACATTTAGGTTAAGCCTTTAATCTTTTATAATGGGTTTACTAGTTTCCGTTCTTTAATATAAGAACCTCAGAACCTTTTCAAAGTTACGTTGTCGAGATAACTTCAGGTTGTCTAACAAGAGATGCCATCTCAGCTCAGACAATGCATTAAAGGTGTGAGATTAAAGTCTGTCTGTGTCCCAATCTTGAGTCAGACTGGTACTAGCCTCCCAGTCGGAGAGCACTTCAGCGCTCTGTGCCTTTCGGTCTCGGACCCCTGGGTGACAATCCTCCAAGGCAGACTATGGGACAGCCAACAATGCAAAGTGGCCAAGCAGAGGCTGATAGTCAAGTTCGGTACCCATGGGGATGACTTTAACTGGGCACTTTGGTTCATGTCACACGACACGTGACAACACTGCACTGTATACTATTTCACGGACACTACACAAGTACACGCACACACACAAAAGCACACTCCTACCGACCCACACACACATGCATACCCTCTCTCAAACACAAGCTCTCTCTCATAAACTCACTCAAACACTTCCACATTCACAGCCACTCACGCACATTCTCACAAATTGATACCCCAGTACACTCACACACATGCACCTACACACACTCTCACACACCCGCATATCCCTACATGCATACACACACACACAGACACACACACACACAGCCACACACACCCACACATGCACCCACACACACACACATGCAGCCACACACACACGCATGCACCCACACACGCAGACACACACACACACACACACACATATACACACACACACACACACAGTCCCCCCCGCCCCCCCCACACACACTGATTCCGGGTTCTCACGACTCTCAGCTGGAGACTATCATTGCCTGCAGACCCGACCTTCATCCCCCCACGACACCATGAAGGGTAACACTTGCTCATGCCCTTACACAGCCGTCTGTGCCCTCCCTTGACCCCGTCCTTTCCATCTTGCCCACCGCCCCTCCATGACGCTCTACCTCCTTCCTGCGCAGGTTTGCTCTGACAATGTCAATTTCACGTCCTTTGTCAATTTCACTTCCTATGTCAATTTCACCGCACTACGTTTTCTTTTTCCCCTCACGAACCGGGATCACCCTACGCTGTGCTTGCTGACCCCACCCCCTACGTTTGCCTTCCCGGATAGCGCTTTGTGTTTCGTTGGAACCGCAGGAGTAGCTGCGGACGTTCTGCTTAAACCTGAGCGGATAACACTGTTCTGCTCGGAGACAGGGAGGTCTGTAGATGCTGGAGCCCGAAACATCGATTTCCCTGCTGTGCGTTTCCAGCAACACACTCTCGACACTGTTCTGCCACGACCCTGTCTCGGTTGCACACAATTCCATTCATCATTAAGGCGCCACGGCATCCCAAGGACTTGGGACCCATGGGAACTAAATGATGACAGCGGCCTCAGCACTCTGCACCCCCTGACCTTGGAAAGCCCATCTTGGTTCAGGTTACCTATCTAGGGCAGGGAGGGTTTTGCGTGCACTGCCTTCCCACATCAGTGGAAGCGACCTTCACGAAACAGCTGCCCATGACTACCCCTTGCTGTGAAGTTAAACATCACACGACACCAGGTTATAGTCCAACAGATTTAATTGGAAGCTCTAGATTTCGGACAACCACCTGATGAAGGAGCAGCGCTCCGAAAGCTAGTGCTTCCAATTAAACCTGTTGGTCTATAACCTGGTGTTGTGTGATTTTTAACTTTCTATACCCCAGTCCAACACTGGCATCTCCAAATCATGCCCTCCTGTGAAAACCCCTTACTGCTGACTGACACCTCCCCCTCTTCTACAAAGTAAAAGAGAAACCTGCAAATCTATCAACGGGATCGAACTTCAAATTAATACATATTCCTCGAGAGGGTTCTGCTTCCCGAACTGTTACCCGGAATTCCCTCCTCTCCACAATTACTGCAGCGTGGCCTCAGTCTAATGGTTCCTCTGTTTTTGCCGTTTTTGTTTTCTAAGAAAACTCTTGAGAAGTTTTAGAAACTGAAAGAACTGCAGAATTACGTGGGGCATGGATAGGATAAATAGACAAAGTCTTTTCCCTGGGGTCGGGGAGTCCAGAACTAGAGGGCATAGGTTTAGTGTGAGAGGCGAAAGATATAAAAGCGACCAAAGGGTCAACGCTTTCATCCAGAGGGTGGTACGTGTGTGGAATGAGCTGCCAGAGGAAGTGGCGGAGGCTGGTACAATTGCAACATTTTCCAGGCATTTGGATGGGTATATGAATAGGAAGGGTTTGGAAGGATATGGGCCGGGTGCTGGCAGGTGGGACTAGATTGGGTTGGGATATCTGGTCGGCATGGGCAGGTTGGACCGAAGGGTCTGTTTCCGAGCTGCACATCTCTATCTCGATGACTATGTCTACGCTGTAAATCAGAAACCAAACCCGAAGTCGGTGGTAAAGCTGTATGAAGAGAAATCAGAGTTCACGTTTCGGTCCGGTGAACCTTTCTGAGAACTTGACAAGTTTTAATTGTGTGATCGTTCCAGGGTTGCCCTGGGATTTTCGTGCTATTTCTGTTATTGATTGATTTCAGATGATGAGAAATCCGAAATGCTGCTTTGTGTGTATTAAAAAGTGAGGCGGGGCATCAGGAGACCGATCCACTCAGTAAAACTCGGTCTTTGATGACTTCTCAATTCTAATATTTCACTGCAAAATTTCCAACAAAACAACAACGAAATTTCGAGTCAAGAACTATTATGGCACATCAGCTGGTTTCTAGAGGGCTTCAGCCTGTAGCGATGGTGGTATAGTGGTGAGCATAGCTGCCTTCCAAGCAGTTGACCCGGGTTCGATTCCCGGCCATCGCAAGCAGTGCATTTTAACACCACTCCACAACCAAAAGAGCCGATCGATTCAGTGGGAATGAAACACCTCCGTCTGCACATCACATTGAGTCTGCCAGACCTCTGGAGTGCAGACACAACTTTGAAGTTGAGGATGTCCCCAGGAGGATTAAGGAGTCAAGTCGAACACGGTTCAAAGAAACACGAGTCATGGCAGAATTCCTTGGTTTTCCATCTTATTTCGAAAGAAATGTTTCCGGATTTCACTCATTTCAACATTACTCTCATTTTGTTTTTTGTGAACTACAGCCTAATATCAAGTGAAATGTGGGTGGACAGTTCACAAATATCCAAACAACGTTATTTCTCATATCGAATCGGTAATGTTATTGTTTTAGGTGCAGGTCAGAAATAGGAGGAGTGGACACCAGCTGCTTTTATATTTCCAGTATGAGAAAATGATTCGATAAAACTCTGAGAGATGATAGAAGTGACCACACAGTGAGTGAAAGTTTAATCCAGGATAAAGTTAAAAATCACACAACACCAGATTACAGTCCAACAGCTTTACTTGGAAGCACTAGTTTTAGGAGTGCTCCGAAAGCTACTTGGACGATAACCTGGTATTGTGTGATTTTGAACTTTGTCCTCCCAGTCCACCACAGGCTCCTCCACGTCATCATCCGATATCGTCATCATGGATTTGTTAAGGGAAGGTAGTGTCTGATGAAGGTGACTGATTTTCTTTGAAGGATAAAGAATGGATGGAGTGTATACGATGTAGATCAACCTGATGATAAGAAGGACCATAAGACGCAGTATTTATAGCAAAAGGATTACAGTTTAATGCAGCTGAAATGATATATTAAACACATTTAGGTTAAGCCTTTCATCTTTTATAATGGGTTTACTAGTTTCCGTTCTTTAATATAAGAACCTCAGAACCTTTTCAAAGTTACGTTGTCGAGATAACTTCAGGTTGTCTAACAAGAGATGCCATCTCAGCTCAGACAATGCATTAAAGGTGTGAGATTAAAGTCTGTCTGTGTCCCAATCTTGAGTCAGACTGGTTCTAGCCTCCCAGTCGGAGAGCACTTCAGCGCTCTGTGCCTTTCGGTCTCGGACCCCTGGGTGACAATCCTGCAAGGCAGACTATGGGACAGCCAACAATGCAAAGTGGCCAAGCAGAGGCTGATAGTCAAGTTCGGTACCCATGGGGATGACTTTAACTGGGCACTTTGGTTCATGTCACACGACACGTGACAACACTGCACTGTATACTATTTCACGGACACTACACAAGTACACGCACACACACAAAAGCACACTCCTACCGACCCACACACACATGCATACCCTCTCTCAAACACAAGCTCTCTCTCATAAACTCACTCAAACACTTCCACATTCACAGCCACTCACGCACATTCTCACAAATTGATACCCCAGTACACTCACACACATGCACCTACACACACTCTCACACACCCGCATATCCCTACATGCATACACACACACACAGACACACACACACACAGCCACACACACCCACACATGCACCCACACACACACACATGCAGCCACACACACACGCATGCACCCACACACGCAGACACACACACACACACACACACATATACACACACACACACACACAGTCCCCCCCGCCCCCCCCCACACACACTGATTCCGGGTTCTCACGACTCTCAGCTGGAGACTATCATTGCCTGCAGACCCGACCTTCATCCCCCCACGACACCATGAAGGGTAACACTTGCTCATGCCCTTACACAGCCGTCTGTGCCCTCCCTTGACCCCGTCCTTTCCATCTTGCCCACCGCCCCTCCATGACGCTCTACCTCCTTCCTGCGCAGGTTTGCTCTGACAATGTCAATTTCACGTCCTTTGTCAATTTCACTTCCTATGTCAATTTCACCGCACTACGTTTTCTTTTTCCCCTCACGAACCGGGATCACCCTACGCTGTGCTTGCTGACCCCACCCCCTACGTTTGCCTTCCCGGATAGCGCTTTGTGTTTCGTTGGAACCGCAGGAGTAGCTGCGGACGTTCTGCTTAAACCTGAGCGGATAACACTGTTCTGCTCGGAGACAGGGAGGTCTGTAGATGCTGGAGCCCGAAACATCGATTTCCCTGCTGTGCGTTTCCAGCAACACACTCTCGACACTGTTCTGCCACGACCCTGTCTCGGTTGCACACAATCCCATTCATCATTAAGGCGCCACGGCATCCCAAGGACTTGGGACCCATGGGAACTAAATGATGACAGCGGCCTCAGCACTCTGCACCCCCTGACCTTGGAAAGCCCATCTTGGTTCAGGTTACCTATCTAGGGCAGGGAGGGTTTTGCGTGCACTGCCTTCCCACATCAGTGGAAGCGACCTTCACTAAACAGCTGCCCATGACTACCCCTTGCTGTGAAGTTAAACATCACACGACACCAGGTTATAGTCCAACAGATTTAATTGGAAGCTCTAGATTTCGGACAACCACCTGATGAAGGAGCAGCGCTCCGAAAGCTAGTGCTTCCAATTAAACCTGTTGGTCTATAACCTGGTGTTGTGTGATTTTTAACTTTCTATACCCCAGTCCAACACTGGCATCTCCAAATCATGCCCTCCTGTGAAAACCCCTTACTGCTGACTGACACCTCCCCCTCTTCTACAAAGTAAAAGAGAAACCTGCAAATCTATCAACGGGATCGAACTTCAAATTAATACATATTCCTCGAGAGGGTTCTGCTTCCCGAACTGTTACCCGGAATTCCCTCCTCTCCACAATTACTGCAGCGTGGCCTCAGTCTAATGGTTCCTCTGTTTTTGCCGTTTTTGTTTTCTAAGAAAACTCTTGAGAAGTTTTAGAAACTGAAAGAACTGCAGAATTACGTGGGGCATGGATAGGATAAATAGACAAAGTCTTTTCCCTGGGGTCGGGGAGTCCAGAACTAGAGGGCATAGGTTTAGTGTGAGAGGCGAAAGATATAAAAGCGACCAAAGGGTCAACGCTTTCATCCAGAGGGTGGTACGTGTGTGGAATGAGCTGCCAGAGGAAGTGGCGGAGGCTGGTACAATTGCAACATTTTCCAGGCATTTGGATGGGTATATGAATAGGAAGGGTTTGGAAGGATATGGGCCGGGTGCTGGCAGGTGGGACTAGATTGGGTTGGGATATCTGGTCGGCATGGGCAGGTTGGACCGAAGGGTCTGTTTCCGAGCTGCACATCTCTATCTCGATGACTATGTCTACGCTGTAAATCAGAAACCAAACCCGAAGTCGGTGGTAAAGCTGTATGAAGAGAAATCAGAGTTCACGTTTCGGTCCGGTGAACCTTTCTGAGAACTTGACAAGTTTTAATTGTGTGATCGTTCCAGGGTTGCCCTGGGATTTTCGTGCTATTTCTGTTATTGATTGATTTCAGATGATGAGAAATCCGAAATGCTGCTTTGTGTGTATTAAAAAGTGAGGCGGGGCATCAGGAGACCGATCCACTCAGTAAAACTCGGTCTTTGATGACTTCTCAATTCTAATATTTCACTGCAAAATTTCCAACAAAACAACAACGAAATTTCGAGTCAAGAACTATTATGGCACATCAGCTGATTTCTAGAGCGCTTCAGCCTGTAGCGATGGTGGTATAGTGGTGAGCATAGCTGCCTTCCAAGCAGTCGACCCGGGTTCGATTCCCGGCCATCGCAAGCAGTGCATTTTAACACCACTCCACAACCAAAAGAGCCGATCGATTCAGTGGGAATGAAACACCTCCGTCTGCACATCACATTGAGTCTGCCAGACCTCTGGAGTGCAGACACAACTTTGAAGTTGAGGATGTCCCCAGGAGGATTAAGGAGTCAAGTCGAACACGGTTCAAAGAAACACGAGTCATGGCAGAATTCCTTGGTTTTCCATCTTATTTCGAAAGAAATGTTTCCGGATTTCACTCATTTCAACATTACTCTCATTTTGTTTTTTGTGAACTACAGCCTAATATCAAGTGAAATGTGGGTGGACAGTTCACAAATATCCAAACAACGTTATGTCTCATATCGAATCGGTAATGTTATTGTTTTAGGTGCAGGTCAGAAATAGGAGGAGTGGACACCAGCTGCTTTTATATTTCCAGTATGAGAAAATGATTCGATAAAACTCTGAGAGATGATAGAAGTGACCACACAGTGAGTGAAAGTTTAATCCAGGATAAAGTTAAAAATCACACAACACCAGATTACAGTCCAACAGCTTTACTTGGAAGCACTAGTTTTAGGAGTGCTCCGAAAGCTACTTGGACGATAACCTGGTATTGTGTGATTTTGAACTTTGTCCTCCCAGTCCACCACAGGCTCCTCCACGTCATCATCCGATATAGTCATCATGGATTTGTTAAGGGAAGGTAGTGTCTGATGAAGGTGACTGATTTTCTTTGAAGGATAAAGAATGGATGGAGTGTATCCGATGTAGATCAACCTGATGATAAGAAGGACCATAAGACGCAGTATTTATAGCAAAAGGATTACAGTTTAATGCAGCTGAAATGATATATTAAACACATTTAGGTTAAGCCTTTCATCTTTTATAATGGGTTTACTAGTTTCCGTTCTTTAATATAAGAACCTCAGAACCTTTTCAAAGTTACGTTGTCGAGATAACTTCAGGTTGTCTAACAAGAGATGCCATCTCAGCTCAGACAATGCATTAAAGGTGTGAGGTTAAAGTCTGTCTGTGTCCCAATCTTGAGTCAGACTGGTTCTAGCCTCCCAGTCGGAGAGCACTTCAGCGCTCTGTGCCTTTCGGTCTCGGACCCCTGGGTGACAATCCTCCAAGGCAGACTATGGGACAGCCAACAATGCAAAGTGGCCAAGCAGAGGCTGATAGTCAAGTTCGGTACCCATGGGGATGACTTTAACTGGGCACTTTGGTTCATGTCACACGACACGTGACAACACTGCACTGTATACTATTTCACGGACACTACACAAGTACACGCACACACACAAAAGCACACTCCTACCGACCCACACACACATGCATACCCTCTCTCAAACACAAGCTCTCTCATAAACTCACTCAAACACTTCCACATTCACAGCCACTCACGCACATTCTCACAAATTGATACCCCAGTACACTCACACACATGCACCTACACACACTCTCACACACCCGCATATCCCTACATGCATACACACACACAAAGACACACACACACACAGCCACACACACCCACACATGCACCCACACACACACACATGCAGCCACACACACACGCATGCACCCACACACGCAGACACACACACACACACACACACACACACATATACACACACACACACACACAGTCCCCCCCGCCCCCCCCACACACACTGATTCCGGGTTCTCACGACTCTCAGCTGGAGACTATCATTGCCTGCAGACCCGACCTTCATCCCCCCATGACACCATGAAGGGTAACACTTGCTCATGCCCTTACACAGCCGTCTGTGCCCTCCCTTGACCCCGTCCTTTCCATCTTGCCCACCGCCCCTCCATGACGCTCTACCTCCTTCCTGCGCAGGTTTGCTCTGACAATGTCAATTTCACGTCCTTTGTCAATTTCACTTCCTATGTCAATTTCACCGCACTACGTTTTCTTTTTCCCCTCACGAACCGGGATCACCCTACGCTGTGCTTGCTGACCCCACCCCCTACGTTTGCCTTCCCGGATAGCGCTTTGTGTTTCGTTGGAACCGCAGGAGTAGCTGCGGACGTTCTGCTTAAACCTGAGCGGATAACACTGTTCTGCTCGGAGACAGGGAGGTCTGTAGATGCTGGAGCCCGAAACATCGATTTCCCTGCTGTGCGTTTCCAGCAACACACTCTCGACACTGTTCTGCCACGACCCTGTCTCGGTTGCACACAATCCCATTCATCATTAAGGCGCCACGGCATCCCAAGGACTTGGGACCCATGGGAACTAAATGATGACAGCGGCCTCAGCACTCTGCACCCCCTGACCTTGGAAAGCCCATCTTGGTTCAGGTTACCTATCTAGGGCAGGGAGGGTTTTGCGTGCACTGCCTTCCCACATCAGTGGAAGCGACCTTCACGAAACAGCTGCCCATGACTACCCCTTGCTGTGAAGTTAAACATCACACGACACCAGGTTATAGTCCAACAGATTTAATTGGAAGCTCTAGATTTCGGACAACCACCTGATGAAGGAGCAGCGCTCCGAAAGCTAGTGCTTCCAATTAAACCTGTTGGTCTATAACCTGGTGTTGTGTGATTTTTAACTTTCTATACCCCAGTCCAACACTGGCATCTCCAAATCATGCCCTCCTGTGAAAACCCCTTACTGCTGACTGACACCTCCCCCTCTTCCACAAAGTAAAAGAGAAACCTGCAAATCTATCAACGGGATCGAACTTCAAATTAATACATATTCCTCGAGAGGGTTCTGCTTCCCGAACTGTTACCCGGAATTCCCTCCTCTCCACAATTACTGCAGCGTGGCCTCAGTCTAATGGTTCCTCTGTTTTTGCCGTTTTTGTTTTCTAAGAAAACTCTTGAGAAGTTTTAGAAACTGAAAGAACTGCAGAATTACGTGGGGCATGGATAGGATAAATAGACAAAGTCTTTTCCCTGGGGTCGGGGAGTCCAGAACTAGAGGGCATAGGTTTAGTGTGAGAGGCGAAAGATATAAAAGCGACCAAAGGGTCAACGCTTTCATCCAGAGGGTGGTACGTGTGTGGAATGAGCTGCCAGAGGAAGTGGCGGAGGCTGGTACAATTGCAACATTTTCCAGGCATTTGGATGGGTATATGAATAGGAAGGGTTTGGAAGGATATGGGCCGGGTGCTGGCAGGTGGGACTAGATTGGGTTGGGATATCTGGTCGGCATGGGCAGGTTGGACCGAAGGGTCTGTTTCCGAGCTGCACATCTCTATCTCGATGACTATGTCTACGCTGTAAATCAGAAACCAAACCTGAAGTCGGTGGTAAAGCTGTATGAAGAGAAATCAGAGTTCACGTTTCGGTCCGGTGAACCTTTCTGAGAACTTGACAAGTTTTAATTGTGTGATCGTTCCAGGGTTGCCCTGGGATTTTCGTGCTATTTCTGTTATTGATTGATTTCAGATGATGAGAAATCCGAAATGCTGCTTTGTGTGTATTAAAAAGTGAGGCGGGGCATCAGGAGACCGATCCACTCAGTAAAACTCGGTCTTTGATGACTTCTCAATTCTAATATTTCACTGCAAAATTTCCAACAAAACAACAACGAAATTTCGAGTCAAGAACTATTATGGCACATCAGCTGATTTCTAGAGCGCTTCAGCCTGTAGCGATGGTGGTATAGTGGTGAGCATAGCTGCCTTCCAAGCAGTCGACCCGGGTTCGATTCCCGGCCATCGCAAGCAGTGCATTTGAACACCACTCCACAACCAAAAGAGCCGATCGATTCAGTGGGAATGAAACACCTCCGTCTGCACATCACATTGAGTCTGCCAGACCTCTGGAGTGCAGACACAACTTTGAAGTTGAGGATGTCCCCAGGAGGATTAAGGAGTCAAGTCGAACACGGTTCAAAGAAACACGAGTCATGGCAGAATTCCTTGGTTTTCCATCTTATTTCAAAAGAAATGTTTCCGGATTTCACTCATTTCAACATTACTCTCATTTTGTTTTTTGTGAACTACAGCCTAATATCAAGTGAAATGTGGGTGGACAGTTCACAAATATCCAAACAACGTTATGTCTCATATCGAATCGGTAATGTTATTGTTTTAGGTGCAGGTCAGAAATAGGAGGAGTGGACACCAGCTGCTTTTATATTTCCAGTATGAGAAAATGATTCGATAAAACTCTGAGAGATGATAGAAGTGACCACACAGTGAGTGAAAGTTTAATCCAGGATAAAGTTAAAAATCACACAACACCAGATTACAGTCCAACAGCTTTACTTGGAAGCACTAGTTTTAGGAGTGCTCCGAAAGCTACTTGGACGATAACCTGGTATTGTGTGATTTTGAACTTTGTCCTCCCAGTCCACCACAGGCTCCTCCACGTCATCATCCGATATAGTCATCATGGATTTGTTAAGGGAAGGTAGTGTCTGATGAAGGTGACTGATTTTCTTTGAAGGATAAAGAATGGATGGAGTGTATCCGATGTAGATCAACCTGATGATAAGAAGGACCATAAGACGCAGTATTTATAGCAAAAGGATTACAGTTTAATGCAGCTGAAATGATATATTAAACACATTTAGGTTAAGCCTTTCATCTTTTATAATGGGTTTACTAGTTTCCGTTCTTTAATATAAGAACCTCAGAACCTTTTCAAAGTTACGTTGTCGAGATAACTTCAGGTTGTCTAACAAGAGATGCCATCTCAGCTCAGACAATGCATTAAAGGTGTGAGGTTAAAGTCTGTCTGTGTCCCAATCTTGAGTCAGACTGGTTCTAGCCTCCCAGTCGGAGAGCACTTCAGCGCTCTGTGCCTTTCGGTCTCGGACCCCTGGGTGACAATCCTGCAAGGCAGACTATGGGACAGCCAACAATGCAAAGTGGCCAAGCAGAGGCTGATAGTCAAGTTCGGTACCCATGGGGATGACTTTAACTGGGCACTTTGGTTCATGTCACATGACACGTGACAACACTGCACTGTATACTATTTCACGGACACTACACAAGTACACGCACACACACAAAAGCACACTCCTACCGACCCACACACACATGCATACCCTCTCTCAAACACAAGCTCTCTCATAAACTCACTCAAACACTTCCACATTCACAGCCACTCACGCACATTCTCACAAATTGATACCCCAGTACACTCACACACATGCACCTACACACACTCTCACACACCCGCATATCCCTACATGCATACACACACACAAAGACACACACACACACAGCCACACACACCCACACATGCACCCACACACACACACATGCAGCCACACACACACGCATGCACCCACACACGCAGACACACACACACACACACACACACACACATATACACACACACACACACACAGTCCCCCCCGCCCCCCCCCACACACACTGATTCCGGGTTCTCACGACTCTCAGCTGGAGACTATCATTGCCTGCAGACCCGACCTTCATCCCCCCACGACACCATGAAGGGTAACACTTGCTCATGCCCTTACACAGCCGTCTGTGCCCTCCCTTGACCCCGTCCTTTCCATCTTGCCCACCGCCCCTCCATGACGCTCTACCTCCTTCCTGCGCAGGTTTGCTCTGACAATGTCAATTTCACGTCCTTTGTCAATTTCACTTCCTATGTCAATTTCACCGCACTACGTTTTCTTTTTCCCCTCACGAACCGGGATCACCCTACGCTGTGCTTGCTGACCCCACCCCCTACGTTTGCCTTCCCGGATAGCGCTTTGTGTTTCGTTGGAACCGCAGGAGTAGCTGCGGACGTTCTGCTTAAACCTGAGCGGATAACACTGTTCTGCTCGGAGACAGGGAGGTCTGTAGATGCTGGAGCCCGAAACATCGATTTCCCTGCTGTGCGTTTCCAGCAACACACTCTCGACACTGTTCTGCCACGACCCTGTCTCGGTTGCACACAATCCCATTCATCATTAAGGCGCCACGGCATCCCAAGGACTTGGGACCCATGGGAACTAAATGATGACAGCGGCCTCAGCACTCTGCACCCCCTGACCTTGGAAAGCCCATCTTGGTTCAGGTTACCTATCTAGGGCAGGGAGGGTTTTGCGTGCACTGCCTTCCCACATCAGTGGAAGCGACCTTCACGAAACAGCTGCCCATGACTACCCCTTGCTGTGAAGTTAAACATCACACGACACCAGGTTATAGTCCAACAGATTTAATTGGAAGCTCTAGATTTCGGACAACCACCTGATGAAGGAGCAGCGCTCCGAAAGCTAGTGCTTCCAATTAAACCTGTTGGTCTATAACCTGGTGTTGTGTGATTTTTAACTTTCTATACCCCAGTCCAACACTGGCATCTCCAAATCATGCCCTCCTGTGAAAACCCCTTACTGCTGACTGACACCTCCCCCTCTTCCACAAAGTAAAAGAGAAACCTGCAAATCTATCAACGGGATCGAACTTCAAATTAATACATATTCCTCGAGAGGGTTCTGCTTCCCGAACTGTTACCCGGAATTCCCTCCTCTCCACAATTACTGCAGCGTGGCCTCAGTCTAATGGTTCCTCTGTTTTTGCCGTTTTTGTTTTCTAAGAAAACTCTTGAGAAGTTTTAGAAACTGAAAGAACTGCAGAATTACGTGGGGCATGGATAGGATAAATAGACAAAGTCTTTTCCCTGGGGTCGGGGAGTCCAGAACTAGAGGGCATAGGTTTAGTGTGAGAGGCGAAAGATATAAAAGCGACCAAAGGGTCAACGCTTTCATCCAGAGGGTGGTACGTGTGTGGAATGAGCTGCCAGAGGAAGTGGCGGAGGCTGGTACAATTGCAACATTTTCCAGGCATTTGGATGGGTATATGAATAGGAAGGGTTTGGAAGGATATGGGCCGGGTGCTGGCAGGTGGGACTAGATTGGGTTGGGATATCTGGTCGGCATGGGCAGGTTGGACCGAAGGGTCTGTTTCCGAGCTGCACATCTCTATCTCGATGACTATGTCTACGCTGTAAATCAGAAACCAAACCCGAAGTCGGTGGTAAAGCTGTATGAAGAGAAATCAGAGTTCACGTTTCGGTCCGGTGAACCTTTCTGAGAACTTGACAAGTTTTAATTGTGTGATCGTTCCAGGGTTGCCCTGGGATTTTCGTGCTATTTCTGTTATTGATTGATTTCAGATGATGAGAAATCCGAAATGCTGCTTTGTGTGTATTAAAAAGTGAGGCGGGGCATCAGGAGACCGATCCACTCAGTAAAACTCGGTCTTTGATGACTTCTCAATTCTAATATTTCACTGCAAAATTTCCAACAAAACAACAACGAAATTTCGAGTCAAGAACTATTATGGCACATCAGCTGATTTCTAGAGCGCTTCAGCCTGTAGCGATGGTGGTATAGTGGTGAGCATAGCTGCCTTCCAAGCAGTTGACCCGGGTTCGATTCCCGGCCATCGCAAGCAGTGCATTTTAACACCACTCCACAACCAAAAGAGCCGATCGATTCAGTGGGAATGAAACACCTCCGTCTGCACATCACATTGAGTCTGCCAGACCTCTGGAGTGCAGACACAACTTTGAAGTTGAGGATGTCCCCAGGAGGATTAAGGAGTCAAGTCGAACACGGTTCAAAGAAACACGAGTCATGGCAGAATTCCTTGGTTTTCCATCTTATTTCGAAAGAAATGTTTCCGGATTTCACTCATTTCAACATTACTCTCATTTTGTTTTTTGTGAACTACAGCCTAATATCAAGTGAAATGTGGGTGGACAGTTCACAAATATCCAAACAACGTTATTTCTCATATCGAATCGGTAATGTTATTGTTTTAGGTGCAGGTCAGAAATAGGAGGAGTGGACACCAGCTGCTTTTATATTTCCAGTATGAGAAAATGATTCGATAAAACTCTGAGAGATGATAGAAGTGACCACACAGTGAGTGAAAGTTTAATCCAGGATAAAGTTAAAAATCACACAACACCAGATTACAGTCCAACAGCTTTACTTGGAAGCACTAGTTTTAGGAGTGCTCCGAAAGCTACTTGGACGATAACCTGGTATTGTGTGATTTTGAACTTTGTCCTCCCAGTCCACCACAGGCTCCTCCACGTCATCATCCGATATAGTCATCATGGATTTGTTAAGGGAAGGTAGTGTCTGATGAAGGTGACTGATTTTCTTTGAAGGATAAAGAATGGATGGAGTGTATCCGATGTAGATCAACCTGATGATAAGAAGGACCATAAGACGCAGTATTTATAGCAAAAGGATTACAGTTTAATGCAGCTGAAATGATATATTAAACACATTTAGGTTAAGCCTTTCATCTTTTATAATGGGTTTACTAGTTTCCGTTCTTTAATATAAGAACCTCAGAACCTTTTCAAAGTTACGTTGTCGAGATAACTTCAGGTTGTCTAACAAGAGATGCCATCTCAGCTCAGACAATGCATTAAAGGTGTGAGGTTAAAGTCTGTCTGTGTCCCAATCTTGAGTCAGACTGGTTCTAGCCTCCCAGTCGGAGAGCACTTCAGCGCTCTGTGCCTTTCGGTCTCGGACCCCTGGGTGACAATCCTGCAAGGCAGACTATGGGACAGCCAACAATGCAAAGTGGCCAAGCAGAGGCTGATAGTCAAGTTCGGTACCCATGGGGATGACTTTAACTGGGCACTTTGGTTCATGTCACACGACACGTGACAACACTGCACTGTATACTATTTCACGGACACTACACAAGTATACGCACACACACAAAAGCACACTCCTACCGACCCACACACACATGCATACCCTCTCTCAAACACAAGCTCTCTCTCATAAACTCACTCAAACACTTCCACATTCACAGCCACTCACGCACATTCTCACAAATTGATACCCCAGTACACTCACACACATGCACCTACACACACTCTCACACACCCGCATATCCCTACATGCATACACACACACACAGACACACACACACACAGCCACACACACCCACACATGCACCCACACACACACACATGCAGCCACACACACACGCATGCACCCACACACGCAGACACACACACACACACACACACATATACACACACACACACACACAGTCCCCCCCGCCCCCCCCACACACACTGATTCCGGGTTCTCACGACTCTCAGCTGGAGACTATCATTGCCTGCAGACCCGACCTTCATCCCCCCACGACACCATGAAGGGTAACACTTGCTCATGCCCTTACACAGCCGTCTGTGCCCTCCCTTGACCCCGTCCTTTCCATCTTGCCCACCGCCCCTCCATGACGCTCTACCTCCTTCCTGCGCAGGTTTGCTCTGACAATGTCAATTTCACGTCCTTTGTCAATTTCACTTCCTATGTCAATTTCACCGCACTACGTTTTCTTTTTCCCCTCACGAACCGGGATCACCCTACGCTGTGCTTGCTGACCCCACCCCCTACGTTTGCCTTCCCGGATAGCGCTTTGTGTTTCGTTGGAACCGCAGGAGTAGCTGCGGACGTTCTGCTTAAACCTGAGCGGATAACACTGTTCTGCTCGGAGACAGGGAGGTCTGTAGATGCTGGAGCCCGAAACATCGATTTCCCTGCTGTGCGTTTCCAGCAACACACTCTCGACACTGTTCTGCCACGACCCTGTCTCGGTTGCACACAATCCCATTCATCATTAAGGCCCCACGGCATCCCAAGGACTTGGGACCCATGGGAACTAAATGATGACAGCGGCCTCAGCACTCTGCACCCCCTGACCTTGGAAAGCCCATCTTGGTTCAGGTTACCTATCTAGGGCAGGGAGGGTTTTGCGTGCACTGCCTTCCCACATCAGTGGAAGCGACCTTCACGAAACAGCTGCCCATGACTACCCCTTGCTGTGAAGTTAAACATCACACGACACCAGGTTATAGTCCAACATATTTAATTGGAAGCTCTAGATTTCGGACAACCACCTGATGAAGGAGCAGCGCTCCGAAAGCTAGTGCTTCCAATTAAACCTGTTGGTCTATAACCTGGTGTTGTGTGATTTTTAACTTTCTATACCCCAGTCCAACACTGGCATCTCCAAATCATGCCCTCCTGTGAAAACCCCTTACTGCTGACTGACACCTCCCCCTCTTCTACAAAGTAAAAGAGAAACCTGCAAATCTATCAACGGGATCGAACTTCAAATTAATACATATTCCTCGAGAGGGTTCTGCTTCCCGAACTGTTACCCGGAATTCCCTCCTCTCCACAATTACTGCAGCGTGGCCTCAGTCTAATGGTTCCTCTGTTTTTGCCGTTTTTGTTTTCTAAGAAAACTCTTGAGAAGTTTTAGAAACTGAAAGAACTGCAGAATTACGTGGGGCATGGATAGGATAAATAGACAAAGTCTTTTCCCTGGGGTCGGGGAGTCCAGAACTAGAGGGCATAGGTTTAGTGTGAGAGGCGAAAGATATAAAAGCGACCAAAGGGTCAACGCTTTCATCCAGAGGGTGGTACGTGTGTGGAATGAGCTGCCAGAGGAAGTGGCGGAGGCTGGTACAATTGCAACATTTTCCAGGCATTTGGATGGGTATATGAATAGGAAGGGTTTGGAAGGATATGGGCCGGGTGCTGGCAGGTGGGACTAGATTGGGTTGGGATATCTGGTCGGCATGGGCAGGTTGGACCGAAGGGTCTGTTTCCGAGCTGCACATCTCTATCTCGATGACTATGTCTACGCTGTAAATCAGAAACCAAACCCGAAGTCGGTGGTAAAGCTGTATGAAGAGAAATCAGAGTTCACGTTTCGGTCCGGTGAACCTTTCTGAGAACTTGACAAGTTTTAATTGTGTGATCGTTCCAGGGTTGCCCTGGGATTTTCGTGCTATTTCTGTTATTGATTGATTTCAGATGATGAGAAATCCGAAATGCTGCTTTGTGTGTATTAAAAAGTGAGGCGGGGCATCAGGAGACCGATCCACTCAGTAAAACTCGGTCTTTGATGACTTCTCAATTCTAATATTTCACTGCAAAATTTCCAACAAAACAACAACGAAATTTCTAGTCAAGAACTATTATGGCACATCAGCTGATTTCTAGAGCGCTTCAGCCTGTAGCGATGGTGGTATAGTGGTGAGCATAGCTGCCTTCCAAGCAGTCGACCCGGGTTCGATTCCCGGCCATCGCAAGCAGTGCATTTTAACACCACTCCACAACCAAAAGAGCCGATCGATTCAGTGGGAATGAAACACCTCCGTCTGCACATCACATTGAGTCTGCCAGACCTCTGGAGTGCAGACACAACTTTGAAGTTGAGGATGTCCCCAGGAGGATTAAGGAGTCAAGTCGAACACGGTTCAAAGAAACACGAGTCATGGCAGAATTCCTTGGTTTTCCATCTTATTTCGAAAGAAATGTTTCCGGATTTCACTCATTTCAACATTACTCTCATTTTGTTTTTTGTGAACTACAGCCTAATATCAAGTGAAATGTGGGTGGACAGTTCACAAATATCCAAACAACGTTATGTCTCATATCGAATCGGTAATGTTATTGTTTTAGGTGCAGGTCAGAAATAGGAGGAGTGGACACCAGCTGCTTTTATATTTCCAGTATGAGAAAATGATTCGATAAAACTCTGAGAGATGATAGAAGTGACCACACAGTGAGTGAAAGTTTAATCCAGGATAAAGTTAAAAATCACACAACACCAGATTACAGTCCAACAGCTTTACTTGGAAGCACTAGTTTTAGGAGTGCTCCGAAAGCTACTTGGACGATAACCTGGTATTGTGTGATTTTGAACTTTGTCCTCCCAGTCCACCACAGGCTCCTCCACGTCATCATCCGATATAGTCATCATGGATTTGTTAAGGGAAGGTAGTGTCTGATGAAGGTGACTGATTTTCTTTGAAGGATAAAGAATGGATGGAGTGTATCCGATGTAGATCAACCTGATGATAAGAAGGACCATAAGACGCAGTATTTATAGCAAAAGGATTACAGTTTAATGCAGCTGAAATGATATATTAAACACATTTAGGTTAAGCCTTTCATCTTTTATAATGGGTTTACTAGTTTCCGTTCTTTAATATAAGAACCTCAGAACCTTTTCAAAGTTACGTTGTCGAGATAACTTCAGGTTGTCTAACAAGAGATGCCATCTCAGCTCAGACAATGCATTAAAGGTGTGAGGTTAAAGTCTGTCTGTGTCCCAATCTTGAGTCAGACTGGTTCTAGCCTCCCAGTCGGAGAGCACTTCAGCGCTCTGTGCCTTTCGGTCTCGGACCCCTGGGTGACAATCCTCCAAGGCAGACTATGGGACAGCCAACAATGCAAAGTGGCCAAGCAGAGGCTGATAGTCAAGTTCGGTACCCATGGGGATGACTTTAACTGGGCACTTTGGTTCATGTCACACGACACGTGACAACACTGCACTGTATACTATTTCACGGACACTACACAAGTACACGCACACACACAAAAGCACACTCCTACCGACCCACACACACATGCATACCCTCTCTCAAACACAAGCTCTCTCATAAACTCACTCAAACACTTCCACATTCACAGCCACTCACGCACATTCTCACAAATTGATACCCCAGTACACTCACACACATGCACCTACACACACTCTCACACACCCGCATATCCCTACATGCATACACACACACAAAGACACACACACACACAGCCACACACACCCACACATGCACCCACACACACACACATGCAGCCACACACACACGCATGCACCCACACACGCAGACACACACACACACACATACACATATACACACACACACACACACAGTCCCCCCCGCCCCCCCCACACACACTGATTCCGGGTTCTCACGACTCTCAGCTGGAGACTATCATTGCCTGCAGACCCGACCTTCATCCCCCCACGACACCATGAAGGGTAACACTTGCTCATGCCCTTACACAGCCGTCTGTGCCCTCCCTTGACCCCGTCCTTTCCATCTTGCCCACCGCCCCTCCATGACGCTCTACCTCCTTCCTGCGCAGGTTTGCTCTGACAATGTCAATTTCACGTCCTTTGTCAATTTCACTTCCTATGTCAATTTCACCGCACTACGTTTTCTTTTTCCCCTCACGAACCGGGATCACCCTACGCTGTGCTTGCTGACCCCACCCCCTACGTTTGCCTTCCCGGATAGCGCTTTGTGTTTCGTTGGAACCGCAGGAGTAGCTGCGGACGTTCTGCTTAAACCTGAGCGGATAACACTGTTCTGCTCGGAGACAGGGAGGTCTGTAGATGCTGGAGCCCGAAACATCGATTTCCCTGCTGTGCGTTTCCAGCAACACACTCTCGACACTGTTCTGCCACGACCCTGTCTCGGTTGCACACAATCCCATTCATCATTAAGGCGCCACGGCATCCCAAGGACTTGGGACCCATGGGAACTAAATGATGACAGCGGCCTCAGCACTCTGCACCCCCTGACCTTGGAAAGCCCATCTTGGTTCAGGTTACCTATCTAGGGCAGGGAGGGTTTTGCGTGCACTGCCTTCCCACATCAGTGGAAGCGACCTTCACGAAACAGCTGCCCATGACTACCCCTTGCTGTGAAGTTAAACATCACACGACACCAGGTTATAGTCCAACAGATTTAATTGGAAGCTCTAGATTTCGGACAACCACCTGATGAAGGAGCAGCGCTCCGAAAGCTAGTGCTTCCAATTAAACCTGTTGGTCTATAACCTGGTGTTGTGTGATTTTTAACTTTCTATACCCCAGTCCAACACTGGCATCTCCAAATCATGCCCTCCTGTGAAAACCCCTTACTGCTGACTGACACCTCCCCCTCTTCTACAAAGTAAAAGAGAAACCTGCAAATCTATCAACGGGATCGAACTTCAAATTAATACATATTCCTCGAGAGGGTTCTGCTTCCCGAACTGTTACCCGGAATTCCCTCCTCTCCACAATTACTGCAGCGTGGCCTCAGTCTAATGGTTCCTCTGTTTTTGCCGTTTTTGTTTTCTAAGAAAACTCTTGAGAAGTTTTAGAAACTGAAAGAACTGCAGAATTACGTGGGGCATGGATAGGATAAATAGACAAAGTCTTTTCCCTGGGGTCGGGGAGTCCAGAACTAGAGGGCATAGGTTTAGTGTGAGAGGCGAAAGATATAAAAGCGACCAAAGGGTCAACGCTTTCATCCAGAGGGTGGTACGTGTGTGGAATGAGCTGCCAGAGGAAGTGGCGGAGGCTGGTACAATTGCAACATTTTCCAGGCATTTGGATGGGTATATGAATAGGAAGGGTTTGGAAGGATATGGGCCGGGTGCTGGCAGGTGGGACTAGATTGGGTTGGGATATCTGGTCGGCATGGGCAGGTTGGACCGAAGGGTCTGTTTCCGAGCTGCACATCTCTATCTCGATGACTATGTCTACGCTGTAAATCAGAAACCAAACCCGAAGTCGGTGGTAAAGCTGTATGAAGAGAAATCAGAGTTCACGTTTCGGTCCGGTGAACCTTTCTGAGAACTTGACAAGTTTTAATTGTGTGATCGTTCCAGGGTTGCCCTGGGATTTTCGTGCTATTTCTGTTATTGATTGATTTCAGATGATGAGAAATCCGAAATGCTGCTTTGTGTGTATTAAAAAGTGAGGCGGGGCATCAGGAGACCGATCCACTCAGTAAAACTCGGTCTTTGATGACTTCTCAATTCTAATATTTCACTGCAAAATTTCCAACAAAACAACAACGAAATTTCGAGTCAAGAACTATTATGGCACATCAGCTGATTTCTAGAGCGCTTCAGCCTGTAGCGGTGGTGGTATAGTGGTGAGCATAGCTGCCTTCCAAGCAGTTGACCCGGGTTCGATTCCCGGCCATCGCAAGCAGTGCATTTTAACACCACTCCACAACCAAAAGAGCCGATCGATTGAGTGGGAATGAAACACCTCCGTCTGCACATCACATTGAGTCTGCCAGACCTCTGGAGTGCAGACACAACTTTGAAGTTGAGGATGTCCCCAGGAGGATTAAGGAGTCAAGTCGAACACGGTTCAAAGAAACACGAGTCATGGCAGAATTCCTTGGTTTTCCATCTTATTTCGAAAGAAATGTTTCCGGATTTCACTCATTTCAACATTACTCTCATTTTGTTTTTTGTGAACTACAGCCTAATATCAAGTGAAATGTGGGTGGACAGTTCACAAATATCCAAACAACGTTATTTCTCATATCGAATCGGTAATGTTATTGTTTTAGGTGCAGGTCAGAAATAGGAGGAGTGGACACCAGCTGCTTTTATATTTCCAGTATGAGAAAATGATTCGATAAAACTCTGAGAGATGATAGAAGTGACCACACAGTGAGTGAAAGTTTAATCCAGGATAAAGTTAAAAATCACACAACACCAGATTACAGTCCAACAGCTTTACTTGGAAGCACTAGTTTTAGGAGTGCTCCGAAAGCTACTTGGACGATAACCTGGTATTGTGTGATTTTGAACTTTGTCCTCCCAGTCCACCACAGGCTCCTCCACGTCATCATCCGATATAGTCATCATGGATTTGTTAAGGGAAGGTAGTGTCTGATGAAGGTGACTGATTTTCTTTGAAGGATAAAGAATGGATGGAGTGTATCCGATGTAGATCAACCTGATGATAAGAAGGACCATAAGACGCAGTATTTATAGCAAAAGGATTACAGTTTAATGCAGCTGAAATGATATATTAAACACATTTAGGTTAAGCCTTTCATCTTTTATAATGGGTTTACTAGTTTCCGTTCTTTAATATAAGAACCTCAGAACCTTTTCAAAGTTACGTTGTCGAGATAACTTCAGGTTGTCTAACAAGAGATGCCATCTCAGCTCAGACAATGCATTAAAGGTGTGAGGTTAAAGTCTGTCTGTGTCCCAATCTTGAGTCAGACTGGTTCTAGCCTCCCAGTCGGAGAGCACTTCAGCGCTCTGTGCCTTTCGGTCTCGGACCCCTGGGTGACAATCCTCCAAGGCAGACTATGGGACAGCCAACAATGCAAAGTGGCCAAGCAGAGGCTGATAGTCAAGTTCGGTACCCATGGGGATGACTTTAACTGGGCACTTTGGTTCATGTCACACGACACGTGACAACACTGCACTGTATACTATTTCACGGACACTACACAAGTACACGCACACACACAAAAGCACACTCCTACCGACCCACACACACATGCATACCCTCTCTCAAACACAAGCTCTCTCATAAACTCACTCAAACACTTCCACATTCACAGCCACTCACGCACATTCTCACAAATTGATACCCCAGTACACTCACACACATGCACCTACACACACTCTCACACACCCGCATATCCCTACATGCATACACACACACAAAGACACACACACACACAGCCACACACACCCACACATGCACCCACACACACACACATGCAGCCACACACACACGCATGCACCCACACACGCAGACACACACACACACACATACACATATACACACACACACACACACAGTCCCCCCCGCCCCCCCCACACACACTGATTCCGGGTTCTCACGACTCTCAGCTGGAGACTATCATTGCCTGCAGACCCGACCTTCATCCCCCCACGACACCATGAAGGGTAACACTTGCTCATGCCCTTACACAGCCGTCTGTGCCCTCCCTTGACCCCGTCCTTTCCATCTTGCCCACCGCCCCTCCATGACGCTCTACCTCCTTCCTGCGCAGGTTTGCTCTGACAATGTCAATTTCACGTCCTTTGTCAATTTCACTTCCTATGTCAATTTCACCGCACTACGTTTTCTTTTTCCCCTCACGAACCGGGATCACCCTACGCTGTGCTTGCTGACCCCACCCCCTACGTTTGCCTTCCCGGATAGCGCTTTGTGTTTCGTTGGAACCGCAGGAGTAGCTGCGGACGTTCTGCTTAAACCTGAGCGGATAACACTGTTCTGCTCGGAGACAGGGAGGTCTGTAGATGCTGGAGCCCGAAACATCGAT
The DNA here is from genome assembly GCF_047496795.1 of Chiloscyllium punctatum. Classification (NCBI taxonomy): domain Eukaryota; kingdom Metazoa; phylum Chordata; class Chondrichthyes; order Orectolobiformes; family Hemiscylliidae; genus Chiloscyllium; species Chiloscyllium punctatum. Next base: position 20,840,844 of record NC_092753.1, read on the forward strand.
TTCCCTGCTGTGCGTTTCCAGCAACACACTCTCGACACTGTTCTGCCACGACCCTGTCTCGGTTGCACACAATCCCATTCATCATTAAGGCGCCACGGCATCCCAAGGACTTGGGACCCATGGGAACTAAATGATGACAGCGGCCTCAGCACTCTGCACCCCCTGACCTTGGAAAGCCCATCTTGGTTCAGGTTACCTATCTAGGGCAGGGAGGGTTTTGCGTGCACTGCCTTCCCACATCAGTGGAAGCGACCTTCACGAAACAGCTGCCCATGACTACCCCTTGCTGTGAAGTTAAACATCACACGACACCAGGTTATAGTCCAACAGATTTAATTGGAAGCTCTAGATTTCGGACAACCACCTGATGAAGGAGCAGCGCTCCGAAAGCTAGTGCTTCCAATTAAACCTGTTGGTCTATAACCTGGTGTTGTGTGATTTTTAACTTTCTATACCCCAGTCCAACACTGGCATCTCCAAATCATGCCCTCCTGTGAAAACCCCTTACTGCTGACTGACACCTCCCCCTCTTCTACAAAGTAAAAGAGAAACCTGCAAATCTATCAACGGGATCGAACTTCAAATTAATACATATTCCTCGAGAGGGTTCTGCTTCCCGAACTGTTACCCGGAATTCCCTCCTCTCCACAATTACTGCAGCGTGGCCTCAGTCTAATGGTTCCTCTGTTTTTGCCGTTTTTGTTTTCTAAGAAAACTCTTGAGAAGTTTTAGAAACTGAAAGAACTGCAGAATTACGTGGGGCATGGATAGGATAAATAGACAAAGTCTTTTCCCTGGGGTCGGGGAGTCCAGAACTAGAGGGCATAGGTTTAGTGTGAGAGGCGAAAGATATAAAAGCGACCAAAGGGTCAACGCTTTCATCCAGAGGGTGGTACGTGTGTGGAATGAGCTGCCAGAGGAAGTGGCGGAGGCTGGTACAATTGCAACATTTTCCAGGCATTTGGATGGGTATATGAATAGGAAGGGTTTGGAAGGATATGGGCCGGGTGCTGGCAGGTGGGACTAGATTGGGTTGGGATATCTGGTCGGCATGGGCAGGTTGGACCGAAGGGTCTGTTTCCGAGCTGCACATCTCTATCTCGATGACTATGTCTACGCTGTAAATCAGAAACCAAACCCGAAGTCGGTGGTAAAGCTGTATGAAGAGAAATCAGAGTTCACGTTTCGGTCCGGTGAACCTTTCTGAGAACTTGACAAGTTTTAATTGTGTGATCGTTCCAGGGTTGCCCTGGGATTTTCGTGCTATTTCTGTTATTGATTGATTTCAGATGATGAGAAATCCGAAATGCTGCTTTGTGTGTATTAAAAAGTGAGGCGGGGCATCAGGAGACCGATCCACTCAGTAAAACTCGGTCTTTGATGACTTCTCAATTCTAATATTTCACTGCAAAATTTCCAACAAAACAACAACGAAATTTCGAGTCAAGAACTATTATGGCACATCAGCTGATTTCTAGAGCGCTTCAGCCTGTAGCGGTGGTGGTATAGTGGTGAGCATAGCTGCCTTCCAAGCAGTTGACCCGGGTTCGATTCCCGGCCATCGCAAGCAGTGCATTTTAACACCACTCCACAACCAAAAGAGCCGATCGATTCAGTGGGAATGAAACACCTCCGTCTGCACATCACATTGAGTCTGCCAGACCTCTGGAGTGCAGACACAACTTTGAAGTTGAGGATGTCCCCAGGAGGATTAAGGAGTCAAGTCGAACACGGTTCAAAGAAACACGAGTCATGGCAGAATTCCTTGGTTTTCCATCTTATTTCGAAAGAAATGTTTCCGGATTTCACTCATTTCAACATTACTCTCATTTTGTTTTTTGTGAACTACAGCCTAATATCAAGTGAAATGTGGGTGGACAGTTCACAAATATCCAAACAACGTTATTTCTCATATCGAATCGGTAATGTTATTGTTTTAGGTGCAGGTCAGAAATAGGAGGAGTGGACACCAGCTGCTTTTATATTTCCAGTATGAGAAAATGATTCGATAAAACTCTGAGAGATGATAGAAGTGACCACACAGTGAGTGAAAGTTTAATCCAGGATAAAGTTAAAAATCACACAACACCAGATTACAGTCCAACAGCTTTACTTGGAAGCACTAGTTTTAGGAGTGCTCCGAAAGCTACTTGGACGATAACCTGGTATTGTGTGATTTTGAACTTTGTCCTCCCAGTCCACCACAGGCTCCTCCACGTCATCATCCGATATAGTCATCATGGATTTGTTAAGGGAAGGTAGTGTCTGATGAAGGTGACTGATTTTCTTTGAAGGATAAAGAATGGATGGAGTGTATCCGATGTAGATCGACCTGATGATAAGAAGGACCATAAGACGCAGTATTTATAGCAAAAGGATTACAGTTTAATGCAGCTGAAATGATATATTAAACACATTTAGGTTAAGCCTTTCATCTTTTATAATGGGTTTACTAGTTTCCGTTCTTTAATATAAGAACCTCAGAACCTTTTCAAAGTTACGTTGTCGAGATAACTTCAGGTTGTCTAACAAGAGATGCCATCTCAGCTCAGACAATGCATTAAAGGTGTGAGATTAAAGTCTGTCTGTGTCCCAATCTTGAGTCAGACTGGTTCTAGCCTCCCAGTCGGAGAGCACTTCAGCGCTCTGTGCCTTTCGGTCTCGGACCCCTGGGTGACAATCCTGCAAGGCAGACTATGGGACAGCCAACAATGCAAAGTGGCCAAGCAGAGGCTGATAGTCAAGTTCGGTACCCATGGGGATGACTTTAACTGGGCACTTTGGTTCATGTCACACGACACGTGACAACACTGCACTGTATACTATTTCACGGACACTACACAAGTATACGCACACACACAAAAGCACACTCCTACCGACCCACACACACATGCATACCCTCTCTCAAACACAAGCTCTCTCTCATAAACTCACTCAAACACTTCCACATTCACAGCCACTCACGCACATTCTCACAAATTGATACCCCAGTACACTCACACACATGCACCTACACACACTCTCACACACCCGCATATCCCTACATGCATACACACACACACAGACACACACACACACAGCCACACACACCCACACATGCACCCACACACACACACATGCAGCCACACACACACGCATGCACCCACACACGCAGACACACACACACACACACACACATATACACACACACACACACACAGTCCCCCCCGCCCCCCCCACACACACTGATTCCGGGTTCTCACGACTCTCAGCTGGAGACTATCATTGCCTGCAGACCCGACCTTCATCCCCCCACGACACCATGAAGGGTAACACTTGCTCATGCCCTTACACAGCCGTCTGTGCCCTCCCTTGACCCCGTCCTTTCCATCTTGCCCACCGCCCCTCCATGACGCTCTACCTCCTTCCTGCGCAGGTTTGCTCTGACAATGTCAATTTCACGTCCTTTGTCAATTTCACTTCCTATGTCAATTTCACCGCACTACGTTTTCTTTTTCCCCTCACGAACCGGGATCACCCTACGCTGTGCTTGCTGACCCCACCCCCTACGTTTGCCTTCCCGGATAGCGCTTTGTGTTTCGTTGGAACCGCAGGAGTAGCTGCGGACGTTCTGCTTAAACCTGAGCGGATAACACTGTTCTGCTCGGAGACAGGGAGGTCTGTAGATGCTGGAGCCCGAAACATCGATTTCCCTGCTGTGCGTTTCCAGCAACACACTCTCGACACTGTTCTGCCACGACCCTGTCTCGGTTGCACACAATCCCATTCATCATTAAGGCGCCACGGCATCCCAAGGACTTGGGACCCATGGGAACTAAATGATGACAGCGGCCTCAGCACTCTGCACCCCCTGACCTTGGAAAGCCCATCTTGGTTCAGGTTACCTATCTAGGGCAGGGAGGGTTTTGCGTGCACTGCCTTCCCACATCAGTGGAAGCGACCTTCACGAAACAGCTGCCCATGACTACCCCTTGCTGTGAAGTTAAACATCACACGACACCAGGTTATAGTCCAACAGATTTAATTGGAAGCTCTAGATTTCGGACAACCACCTGATGAAGGAGCAGCGCTCCGAAAGCTAGTGCTTCCAATTAAACCTGTTGGTCTATAACCTGGTGTTGTGTGATTTTTAACTTTCTATACCCCAGTCCAACACTGGCATCTCCAAATCATGCCCTCCTGTGAAAACCCCTTACTGCTGACTGACACCTCCCCCTCTTCTACAAAGTAAAAGAGAAACCTGCAAATCTATCAACGGGATCGAACTTCAAATTAATACATATTCCTCGAGAGGGTTCTGCTTCCCGAACTGTTACCCGGAATTCCCTCCTCTCCACAATTACTGCAGCGTGGCCTCAGTCTAATGGTTCCTCTGTTTTTGCCGTTTTTGTTTTCTAAGAAAACTCTTGAGAAGTTTTAGAAACTGAAAGAACTGCAGAATTACGTGGGGCATGGATAGGATAAATAGACAAAGTCTTTTCCCTGGGGTCGGGGAGTCCAGAACTAGAGGGCATAGGTTTAGTGTGAGAGGCGAAAGATATAAAAGCGACCAAAGGGTCAACGCTTTCATCCAGAGGGTGGTACGTGTGTGGAATGAGCTGCCAGAGGAAGTGGCGGAGGCTGGTACAATTGCAACATTTTCCAGGCATTTGGATGGGTATATGAATAGGAAGGGTTTGGAAGGATATGGGCCGGGTGCTGGCAGGTGGGACTAGATTGGGTTGGGATATCTGGTCGGCATGGGCAGGTTGGACCGAAGGGTCTGTTTCCGAGCTGCACATCTCTATCTCGATGACTATGTCTACGCTGTAAATCAGAAACCAAACCCGAAGTCGGTGGTAAAGCTGTATGAAGAGAAATCAGAGTTCACGTTTCGGTCCGGTGAACCTTTCTGAGAACTTGACAAGTTTTAATTGTGTGATCGTTCCAGGGTTGCCCTGGGATTTTCGTGCTATTTCTGTTATTGATTGATTTCAGATGATGAGAAATCCGAAATGCTGCTTTGTGTGTATTAAAAAGTGAGGCGGGGCATCAGGAGACCGATCCACTCAGTAAAACTCGGTCTTTGATGACTTCTCAATTCTAATATTTCACTGCAAAATTTCCAACAAAACAACAACGAAATTTCGAGTCAAGAACTATTATGGCACATCAGCTGATTTCTAGAGCGCTTCAGCCTGTAGCGATGGTGGTATAGTGGTGAGCATAGCTGCCTTCCAAGCAGTTGACCCGGGTTCGATTCCCGGCCATCGCAAGCAGTGCATTTTAACACCACTCCACAACCAAAAGAGCCGATCGATTGAGTGGGAATGAAACACCTCCGTCTGCACATCACATTGAGTCTGCCAGACCTCTGGAGTGCAGACACAACTTTGAAGTTGAGGATGTCCCCAGGAGGATTAAGGAGTCAAGTCGAATACGGTTCAAAGAAACATCAGTCATGGCAGAATTCCTTGGTTTTCCATCTTATTTCGAAAGAAATGTTTCCGGATTTCACTCATTTCAACATTACTCTCATTTTGTTTTTTGTGAACTACAGCCTAATATCAAGTGAAATGTGGGTGGGCAGTTCACAAATATCCAAACAACGTTATTTCTCATATCGAATCGGTCATGTTATTGTTTTAGGTGCAGGTCAGAAATAGGAGGAGTGGACACCAGCTGCTTTTATATTTCCAGTATGAGAAAATGATTCGATAAAACTCTGAGAGATGATAGAAGTGACCACACAGTGAGTGAAAGTTTAATCCAGGATAAAGTTAAAAATCACACAACACCAGATTACAGTCCAACAGCTTTACTTGGAAGCACTAGTTTTAGGAGTGCTCCGAAAGCTACTTGGACGATAACCTGGTATTGTGTGATTTTGAACTTTGTCCTCCCCAGTCCACCACAGGCTCCTCCACGTCATCATCCGATATAGTCATCATGGATTTGTTAAGGGAAGGTAGTGTCTGATGAAGGTGACTGATTTTCTTTGAAGGATAAAGAATGGATGGAGTGTATCCGATGTAGATCAACCTGATGATAAGAAGGACCATAAGACGCAGTATTTATAGCAAAAGGATTACAGTTTAATGCAGCTGAAATGATATATTAAACACATTTAGGTTAAGCCTTTCATCTTTTATAATGGGTTTACTAGTTTCCGTTCTTTAATATAAGAACCTCAGAACCTTTTCAAAGTTACGTTGTCGAGATAACTTCAGGTTGTCTAACAAGAGATGCCATCTCAGCTCAGACAATGCATTAAAGGTGTGAGGTTAAAGTCTGTCTGTGTCCCAATCTTGAGTCAGACTGGTTCTAGCCTCCCAGTCGGAGAGCACTTCAGCGCTCTGTGCCTTTCGGTCTCGGACCCCTGGGTGACAATCCTGCAAGGCAGACTATGGGACAGCCAACAATGCAAAGTGGCCAAGCAGAGGCTGATAGTCAAGTTCGGTACCCATGGGGATGACTTTAACTGGGCACTTTGGTTCATGTCACACGACACGTGACAACACTGCACTGTATACTATTTCACGGACACTACACAAGTACACGCACACACACAAAAGCACACTCCTACCGACCCACACACACATGCATACCCTCTCTCAAACACAAGCTCTCTCTCATAAACTCACTCAAACACTTCCACATTCACAGCCACTCACGCACATTCTCACAAATTGATACCCCAGTACACTCACACACATGCACCTACACACACTCTCACACACCCGCATATCCCTACATGCATACACACACACACAGACACACACACACACAGCCACACACACCCACACATGCACCCACACACACACACATGCAGCCACACACACACGCATGCACCCACACACGCAGACACACACACACACACACACACATATACACACACACACACACACAGTCCCCCCCGCCCCCCCCACACACACTGATTCCGGGTTCTCACGACTCTCAGCTGGAGACTATCATTGCCTGCAGACCCGACCTTCATCCCCCCACGACACCATGAAGGGTAACACTTGCTCATGCCCTTACACAGCCGTCTGTGCCCTCCCTTGACCCCGTCCTTTCCATCTTGCCCACCGCCCCTCCATGACGCTCTACCTCCTTCCTGCGCAGGTTTGCTCTGACAATGTCAATTTCACGTCCTTTGTCAATTTCACTTCCTATGTCAATTTCACCGCACTACGTTTTCTTTTTCCCCTCACGAACCGGGATCACCCTACGCTGTGCTTGCTGACCCCACCCCCTACGTTTGCCTTCCCGGATAGCGCTTTGTGTTTCGTTGGAACCGCAGGAGTAGCTGCGGACGTTCTGCTTAAACCTGAGCGGATAACACTGTTCTGCTCGGAGACAGGGAGGTCTGTAGATGCTGGAGCCCGAAACATCGATTTCCCTGCTGTGCGTTTCCAGCAACACACTCTCGACACTGTTCTGCCACGACCCTGTCTCGGTTGCACACAATCCCATTCATCATTAAGGCGCCACGGCATCCCAAGGACTTGGGACCCATGGGAACTAAATGATGACAGCGGCCTCAGCACTCTGCACCCCCTGACCTTGGAAAGCCCATCTTGGTTCAGGTTACCTATCTAGGGCAGGGAGGGTTTTGCGTGCACTGCCTTCCCACATCAGTGGAAGCGACCTTCACGAAACAGCTGCCCATGACTACCCCTTGCTGTGAAGTTAAACATCACACGACACCAGGTTATAGTCCAACAGATTTAATTGGAAGCTCTAGATTTCGGACAACCACCTGATGAAGGAGCAGCGCTCCGAAAGCTAGTGCTTCCAATTAAACCTGTTGGTCTATAACCTGGTGTTGTGTGATTTTTAACTTTCTATACCCCAGTCCAACACTGGCATCTCCAAATCATGCCCTCCTGTGAAAACCCCTTACTGCTGACTGACACCTCCCCCTCTTCTACAAAGTAAAAGAGAAACCTGCAAATCTATCAACGGGATCGAACTTCAAATTAATACATATTCCTCGAGAGGGTTCTGCTTCCCGAACTGTTACCCGGAATTCCCTCCTCTCCACAATTACTGCAGCGTGGCCTCAGTCTAATGGTTCCTCTGTTTTTGCCGTTTTTGTTTTCTAAGAAAACTCTTGAGAAGTTTTAGAAACTGAAAGAACTGCAGAATTACGTGGGGCATGGATAGGATAAATAGACAAAGTCTTTTCCCTGGGGTCGGGGAGTCCAGAACTAGAGGGCATAGGTTTAGTGTGAGAGGCGAAAGATATAAAAGCGACCAAAGGGTCAACGCTTTCATCCAGAGGGTGGTACGTGTGTGGAATGAGCTGCCAGAGGAAGTGGCGGAGGCTGGTACAATTGCAACATTTTCCAGGCATTTGGATGGGTATATGAATAGGAAGGGTTTGGAAGGATATGGGCCGGGTGCTGGCAGGTGGGACTAGATTGGGTTGGGATATCTGGTCGGCATGGGCAGGTTGGACCGAAGGGTCTGTTTCCGAGCTGCACATCTCTATCTCGATGACTATGTCTACGCTGTAAATCAGAAACCAAACCCGAAGTCGGTGGTAAAGCTGTATGAAGAGAAATCAGAGTTCACGTTTCGGTCCGGTGAACCTTTCTGAGAACTTGACAAGTTTTAATTGTGTGATCGTTCCAGGGTTGCCCTGGGATTTTCGTGCTATTTCTGTTATTGATTGATTTCAGATGATGAGAAATCCGAAATGCTGCTTTGTGTGTATTAAAAAGTGAGGCGGGGCATCAGGAGACCGATCCACTCAGTAAAACTCGGTCTTTGATGACTTCTCAATTCTAATATTTCACTGCAAAATTTCCAACAAAACAACAACGAAATTTCGAGTCAAGAACTATTATGGCACATCAGCTGATTTCTAGAGCGCTTCAGCCTGTAGCGATGGTGGTATAGTGGTGAGCATAGCTGCCTTCCAAGCAGTTGACCCGGGTTCGATTCCCGGCCATCGCAAGCAGTGCATTTTAACACCACTCCACAACCAAAAGAGCCGATCGATTCAGTGGGAATGAAACACCTCCGTCTGCACATCACATTGAGTCTGCCAGACCTCTGGAGTGCAGACACAACTTTGAAGTTGAGGATGTCCCCAGGAGGATTAAGGAGTCAAGTCGAATACGGTTCAAAGAAACATCAGTCATGGCAGAATTCCTTGGTTTTCCATCTTATTTCGAAAGAAATGTTTCCGGATTTCACTCATTTCAACATTACTCTCATTTTGTTTTTTGTGAACTACAGCCTAATATCAAGTGAAATGTGGGTGGGCAGTTCACAAATATCCAAACAACGTTATTTCTCATATCGAATCGGTCATGTTATTGTTTTAGGTGCAGGTCAGAAATAGGAGGAGTGGACACCAGCTGCTTTTATATTTCCAGTATGAGAAAATGATTCGATAAAACTCTGAGAGATGATAGAAGTGACCACACAGTGAGTGAAAGTTTAATCCAGGATAAAGTTAAAAATCACACAACACCAGATTACAGTCCAACAGCTTTACTTGGAAGCACTAGTTTTAGGAGTGCTCCGAAAGCTACTTGGACGATAACCTGGTATTGTGTGATTTTGAACTTTGTCCTCCCAGTCCACCACAGGCTCCTCCACGTCATCATCCGATATAGTCATCATGGATTTGTTAAGGGAAGGTAGTGTCTGATGAAGGTGACTGATTTTCTTTGAAGGATAAAGAATGGATGGAGTGTATCCGATGTAGATCAACCTGATGATAAGAAGGACCATAAGACGCAGTATTTATAGCAAAAGGATTACAGTTTAATGCAGCTGAAATGATATATTAAACACATTTAGGTTAAGCCTTTCATCTTTTATAATGGGTTTACTAGTTTCCGTTCTTTAATATAAGAACCTCAGAACCTTTTCAAAGTTACGTTGTCGAGATAACTTCAGGTTGTCTAACAAGAGATGCCATCTCAGCTCAGACAATGCATTAAAGGTGTGAGGTTAAAGTCTGTCTGTGTCCCAATCTTGAGTCAGACTGGTTCTCGCCTCCCAGTCGGAGAGCACTTCAGCGCTCTGTGCCTTTCGGTCTCGGACCCCTGGGTGACAATCCTGCAAGGCAGACTATGGGACAGCCAACAATGCAAAGTGGCCAAGCAGAGGCTGATAGTCAAGTTCGGTACCCATGGGGATGACTTTAACTGGGCACTTTGGTTCATGTCACACGACACGTGACAACACTGCACTGTATACTATTTCACGGACACTACACAAGTACACGCACACACACAAAAGCACACTCCTACCGACCCACACACACATGCATACCCTCTCTCAAACACAAGCTCTCTCTCATAAACTCACTCAAACACTTCCACATTCACAGCCACTCACGCACATTCTCACAAATTGATACCCCAGTACACTCACACACATGCACCTACACACACTCTCACACACCCGCATATCCCTACATGCATACACACACACACAGACACACACACACACAGCCACACACACCCACACATGCACCCACACACACACACATGCAGCCACACACACACGCATGCACCCACACACGCAGACACACACACACACACACACACATATACACACACACACACACACAGTCCCCCCCGCCCCCCCACCACACACACTGATTCCGGGTTCTCACGACTCTCAGCTGGAGACTATCATTGCCTGCAGACCCGACCTTCATCCCCCCACGACACCATGAAGGGTAACACTTGCTCATGCCCTTACACAGCCGTCCGTGCCCTCCCTTGACCCCGTCCTTTCCATCTTGCCCACCGCCCCTCCATGACGCTCTACCTCCTTCCTGCGCAGGGTTGCTCTGACAATGTCAATTTCACGTCCTTTGTCAATTTCCCTTCCTATGTCAATTTCACCGCACTACGTTTTCTTTTTCCCCTCACGAACCGGGATCACCCTACGCTGTGCTTGCTGACCCCACCCCCTACGTTTGCCTTCCCGGATAGCGCTTTGTGTTTCGTTGGAACCGCAGGAGTAGCTGCGGACGTTCTGCTTAAACCTGAGCGGATAACACTGTTCTGTTCGGAGACAGGGAGGTCTGTAGATGCTGGAGCCCGAAACATCGATTTCCCTGCTGTGCGTTTCCAGCAACACACTCTCGACACTGTTCTGCCACGACCCTGTCTCGGTTGCACACAATCCCATTCATCATTAAGGCGCCACGGCATCCCAAGGACTTGGGACCCATGGGAACTAAACGATGACAGCGGCCTCAGCACTCTGCACCCCCTGACCTTGGAAAGCCCATCTTGGTTCAGGTTACCTATCTAGGGCAGGGAGGGTTTTGCGTGCACTGCCTTCCCACATCAGTGGAAGCGACCTTCACTAAACAGCTGCCCATGACTACCCCTTGCTGTGAAGTTAAACATCACACGACACCAGGTTATAGTCCAACAGATTTTATTGGAAGCTCTAGATTTCGGACAACCACCTGATGAAGGAGCAGCGCTCCGAAAGCTAGTGCTTCCAATTAAACCTGTTGGTCTATAACCTGGTGTTGTGTGATTTTTAACTTTCTATACCCCAGTCCAACACTGGCATCTCCAAATCATGCCCTCCTGTGAAAACCCCTTACTGCTGACTGACACCTCCCCCTCTTCTACAAAGTAAAAGAGAAACCTGCAAATCTATCAACGGGATCGAACTTCAAATTAATACATATTCCTCGAGAGGGTTCTGCTTCCCGAACTGTTACCCGGAATTCCCTCCTCTCCACAATTACTGCAGCGTGGCCTCAGTCTAATGGTTCCTCTGTTTTTGCCGTTTTTGTTTTCTAAGAAAACTCTTGAGAAGTTTTAGAAACTGAAAGAACTGCAGAATTACGTGGGGCATGGATAGGATAAATAGACAAAGTCTTTTCCCTGGGGTCGGGGAGTCCAGAACTAGAGGGCATAGGTTTAGTGTGAGAGGCGAAAGATATAAAAGCGACCAAAGGGTCAACGCTTTCATCCAGAGGGTGGTACGTGTGTGGAATGAGCTGCCAGAGGAAGTGGCGGAGGCTGGTACAATTGCAACATTTTCCAGGCATTTGGATGGGTATATGAATAGGAAGGGTTTGGAAGGATATGGGCCGGGTGCTGGCAGGTGGGACTAGATTGGGTTGGGATATCTGGTCGGCATGGGCAGGTTGGACCGAAGGGTCTGTTTCCGAGCTGCACATCTCTATCTCGATGACTATGTCTACGCTGTAAATCAGAAACCAAACCCGAAGTCGGTGGTAAAGCTGTATGAAGAGAAATCAGAGTTCACGTTTCGGTCCGGTGAACCTTTCTGAGAACTTGACAAGTTTTAATTGTGTGATCGTTCCAGGGTTGCCCTGGGATTTTCGTGCTATTTCTGTTATTGATTGATTTCAGATGATGAGAAATCCGACATGCTGCTTTGTGTGTATTAAAAAGTGAGGCGGGGCATCAGGAGACCGATCCACTCAGTAAAACTCGGTCTTTGATGACTTCTCAATTCTAATATTTCACTGCAAAATTTCCAACAAAACAACAACGAAATTTCGAGTCAAGAACTATTATGGCACATCAGCTGATTTCTAGAGCGCTTCAGCCTGTAGCGATGGTGGTGTAGTGGTGAGCATAGCTGCCTTCCAAGCAGTTGACCCGGGTTCGATTCCCGGCCATCGCAAGCAGTGCATTTTAACACCACTCCACAACCAAAAGAGCCGATCGATTCAGTGGGAATGAAACACCTCCGTCTGCACATCACATTGAGTCTGCCAGACCTCTGGAGTGCAGACACAACTTTGAAGTTGAGGATGTCCCCAGGAGGATTAAGGAGTCAAGTCGAATACGGTTCAAAGAAACATCAGTCATGGCAGAATTCCTTGGTTTTCCATCTTATTTCGAAAGAAATGTTTCCGGATTTCACTCATTTCAACATTACTCTCATTTTGTTTTTTGTGAACTACAGCCTAATATCAAGTGAAATGTGGGTGGGCAGTTCACAAATATCCAAACAACGTTATTTCTCATATCGAATCGGTCATGTTATTGTTTTAGGTGCAGGTCAGAAATAGGAGGAGTGGACACCAGCTGCTTTTATATTTCCAGTATGAGAAAATGATTCGATAAAACTCTGAGAGATGATAGAAGTGACCACACAGTGAGTGAAAGTTTAATCCAGGATAAAGTTAAAAATCACACAACACCAGATTACAGTCCAACAGCTTTACTTGGAAGCACTAGTTTTAGGAGTGCTCCGAAAGCTACTTGGACGATAACCTGGTATTGTGTGATTTTGAACTTTGTCCTCCCCAGTCCACCACAGGCTCCTCCACGTCATCATCCGATATAGTCATCATGGATTTGTTAAGGGAAGGTAGTGTCTGATGAAGGTGACTGATTTTCTTTGAAGGATAAAGAATGGATGGAGTGTATCCGATGTAGATCAACCTGATGATAAGAAGGACCATAAGACGCAGTATTTATAGCAAAAGGATTACAGTTTAATGCAGCTGAAATGATATATTAAACACATTTAGGTTAAGCCTTTCATCTTTTATAATGGGTTTACTAGTTTCCGTTCTTTAATATAAGAACCTCAGAACCTTTTCAAAGTTACGTTGTCGAGATAACTTCAGGTTGTCTAACAAGAGATGCCATCTCAGCTCAGACAATGCATTAAAGGTGTGAGGTTAAAGTCTGTCTGTGTCCCAATCTTGAGTCAGACTGGTTCTAGCCTCCCAGTCGGAGAGCACTTCAGCGCTCTGTGCCTTTCGGTCTCGGACCCCTGGGTGACAATCCTGCAAGGCAGACTATGGGACAGCCAACAATGCAAAGTGGCCAAGCAGAGGCTGATAGTCAAGTTCGGTACCCATGGGGATGACTTTAACTGGGCACTTTGGTTCATGTCACACGACACGTGACAACACTGCACTGTATACTATTTCACGGACACTACACAAGTACACGCACACACACAAAAGCACACTCCTACCGACCCACACACACATGCATACCCTCTCTCAAACACAAGCTCTCTCTCATAAACTCACTCAAACACTTCCACATTCACAGCCACTCACGCACATTCTCACAAATTGATACCCCAGTACACTCTCACACACCCGCATATCCCTACATGCATACACACACACACAGACACACACACCTCCGTCTGCACATCACATTGAGTCTGCCAGACCTCTGGAGTGCAGACACAACTTTGAAGTTGAGGATGTCCCCAGGAGGATTAAGGAGTCAAGTCGAATACGGTTCAAAGAAACATCAGTCATGGCAGAATTCCTTGGTTTTCCATCTTATTTCGAAAGAAATGTTTCCGGATTTCACTCATTTCAACATTACTCTCATTTTGTTTTTTGTGAACTACAGCCTAATATCAAGTGAAATGTGGGTGGGCAGTTCACAAATATCCAAACAACGTTATTTCTCATATCGAATCGGTCATGTTATTGTTTTAGGTGCAGGTCAGAAATAGGAGGAGTGGACACCAGCTGCTTTTATATTTCCAGTATGAGAAAATGATTCGATAAAACTCTGAGAGATGATAGAAGTGACCACACAGTGAGTGAAAGTTTAATCCAGGATAAAGTTAAAAATCACACAACACCAGATTACAGTCCAACAGCTTTACTTGGAAGCACTAGTTTTAGGAGTGCTCCGAAAGCTACTTGGACGATAACCTGGTATTGTGTGATTTTGAACTTTGTCCTCCCCAGTCCACCACAGGCTCCTCCACGTCATCATCCGATATAGTCATCATGGATTTGTTAAGGGAAGGTAGTGTCTGATGAAGGTGACTGATTTTCTTTGAAGGATAAAGAATGGATGGAGTGTATCCGATGTAGATCAACCTGATGATAAGAAGGACCATAAGACGCAGTATTTATAGCAAAAGGATTACAGTTTAATGCAGCTGAAATGATATATTAAACACATTTAGGTTAAGCCTTTCATCTTTTATAATGGGTTTACTAGTTTCCGTTCTTTAATATAAGAACCTCAGAACCTTTTCAAAGTTACGTTGTCGAGATAACTTCAGGTTGTCTAACAAGAGATGCCATCTCAGCTCAGACAATGCATTAAAGGTGTGAGGTTAAAGTCTGTCTGTGTCCCAATCTTGAGTCAGACTGGTTCTAGCCTCCCAGTCGGAGAGCACTTCAGCGCTCTGTGCCTTTCGGTCTCGGACCCCTGGGTGACAATCCTGCAAGGCAGACTATGGGACAGCCAACAATGCAAAGTGGCCAAGCAGAGGCTGATAGTCAAGTTCGGTACCCATGGGGATGACTTTAACTGGGCACTTTGGTTCATGTCACACGACACGTGACAACACTGCACTGTATACTATTTCACGGACACTACACAAGTACACGCACACACACAAAAGCACACTCCTACCGACCCACACACACATGCATACCCTCTCTCAAACACAAGCTCTCTCTCATAAACTCACTCAAACACTTCCACATTCACAGCCACTCACGCACATTCTCACAAATTGATACCCCAGTACACTCACACACATGCACCTACACACACTCTCACACACCCGCATATCCCTACATGCATACACACACACACAGACACACACACACACAGCCACACACACCCACACATGCACCCACACACACACACACATGCAGCCACACACACACGCATGCACCCACACACGCAGACACACACACACACACACACACATATACACACACACACACACACAGTCCCCCCCGCCCCCCCCACACACACTGATTCCGGGTTCTCACGACTCTCAGCTGGAGACTATCATTGCCTGCAGACCCGACCTTCATCCCCCCACGACACCATGAAGGGTAACACTTGCTCATGCCCTTACACAGCCGTCTGTGCCCTCCCTTGACCCCGTCCTTTCCATCTTGCCCACCGCCCCTCCATGACGCTCTACCTCCTTCCTGCGCAGGTTTGCTCTGACAATGTCAATTTCACGTCCTTTGTCAATTTCACTTCCTATGTCAATTTCACCGCACTACGTTTTCTTTTTCCCCTCACGAACCGGGATCACCCTACGCTGTGCTTGCTGACCCCACCCCCTACGTTTGCCTTCCCGGATAGCGCTTTGTGTTTCGTTGGAACCGCAGGAGTAGCTGCGGACGTTCTGCTTAAACCTGAGCGGATAACACTGTTCTGCTCGGAGACAGGGAGGTCTGTAGATGCTGGAGCCCGAAACATCGATTTCCCTGCTGTGCGTTTCCAGCAACACACTCTCGACACTGTTCTGCCACGACCCTGTCTCGGTTGCACACAATCCCATTCATCATTAAGGCGCCACGGCATCCCAAGGACTTGGGACCCATGGGAACTAAATGATGACAGCGGCCTCAGCACTCTGCACCCCCTGACCTTGGAAAGCCCATCTTGGTTCAGGTTACCTATCTAGGGCAGGGAGGGTTTTGCGTGCACTGCCTTCCCACATCAGTGGAAGCGACCTTCACGAAACAGCTGCCCATGACTACCCCTTGCTGTGAAGTTAAACATCACACGACACCAGGTTATAGTCCAACAGATTTAATTGGAAGCTCTAGATTTCGGACAACCACCTGATGAAGGAGCAGCGCTCCGAAAGCTAGTGCTTCCAATTAAACCTGTTGGTCTATAACCTGGTGTTGTGTGATTTTTAACTTTCTATACCCCAGTCCAACACTGGCATCTCCAAATCATGCCCTCCTGTGAAAACCCCTTACTGCTGACTGACACCTCCCCCTCTTCTACAAAGTAAAAGAGAAACCTGCAAATCTATCAACGGGATCGAACTTCAAATTAATACATATTCCTCGAGAGGGTTCTGCTTCCCGAACTGTTACCCGGAATTCCCTCCTCTCCACAATTACTGCAGCGTGGCCTCAGTCTAATGGTTCCTCTGTTTTTGCCGTTTTTGTTTTCTAAGAAAACTCTTGAGAAGTTTTAGAAACTGAAAGAACTGCAGAATTACGTGGGGCATGGATAGGATAAATAGACAAAGTCTTTTCCCTGGGGTCGGGGAGTCCAGAACTAGAGGGCATAGGTTTAGTGTGAGAGGCGAAAGATATAAAAGCGACCAAAGGGTCAACGCTTTCATCCAGAGGGTGGTACGTGTGTGGAATGAGCTGCCAGAGGAAGTGGCGGAGGCTGGTACAATTGCAACATTTTCCAGGCATTTGGATGGGTATATGAATAGGAAGGGTTTGGAAGGATATGGGCCGGGTGCTGGCAGGTGGGACTAGATTGGGTTGGGATATCTGGTCGGCATGGGCAGGTTGGACCGAAGGGTCTGTTTCCGAGCTGCACATCTCTATCTCGATGACTATGTCTACGCTGTAAATCAGAAACCAAACCCGAAGTCGGTGGTAAAGCTGTATGAAGAGAAATCAGAGTTCACGTTTCGGTCCGGTGAACCTTTCTGAGAACTTGACAAGTTTTAATTGTGTGATCGTTCCAGGGTTGCCCTGGGATTTTCGTGCTATTTCTGTTATTGATTGATTTCAGATGATGAGAAATCCGAAATGCTGCTTTGTGTGTATTAAAAAGTGAGGCGGGGCATCAGGAGACCGATCCACTCAGTAAAACTCGGTCTTTGATGACTTCTCAATTCTAATATTTCACTGCAAAATTTCCAACAAAACAACAACGAAATTTCGAGTCAAGAACTATTATGGCACATCAGCTGATTTCTAGAGCGCTTCAGCCTGTAGCGATGGTGGTATAGTGGTGAGCATAGCTGCCTTCCAAGCAGTTGACCCGGGTTCGATTCCCGGCCATCGCAAGCAGTGCATTTTAACACCACTCCACAACCAAAAGAGCCGATCGATTCAGTGGGAATGAAACACCTCCGTCTGCACATCACATTGAGTCTGCCAGACCTCTGGAGTGCAGACACAACTTTGAAGTTGAGGATGTCCCCAGGAGGATTAAGGAGTCAAGTCGAATACGGTTCAAAGAAACATCAGTCATGGCAGAATTCCTTGGTTTTCCATCTTATTTCGAAAGAAATGTTTCCGGATTTCACTCATTTCAACATTACTCTCATTTTGTTTTTTGTGAACTACAGCCTAATATCAAGTGAAATGTGGGTGGGCAGTTCACAAATATCCAAACAACGTTATTTCTCATATCGAATCGGTCATGTTATTGTTTTAGGTGCAGGTCAGAAATAGGAGGAGTGGACACCAGCTGCTTTTATATTTCCAGTATGAGAAAATGATTCGATAAAACTCTGAGAGATGATAGAAGTGACCACACAGTGAGTGAAAGTTTAATCCAGGATAAAGTTAAAAATCACACAACACCAGATTACAGTCCAACAGCTTTACTTGGAAGCACTAGTTTTAGGAGTGCTCCGAAAGCTACTTGGACGATAACCTGGTATTGTGTGATTTTGAACTTTGTCCTCCCAGTCCACCACAGGCTCCTCCACGTCATCATCCGATATAGTCATCATGGATTTGTTAAGGGAAGGTAGTGTCTGATGAAGGTGACTGATTTTCTTTGAAGGATAAAGAATGGATGGAGTGTATCCGATGTAGATCAACCTGATGATAAGAAGGACCATAAGACGCAGTATTTATAGCAAAAGGATTACAGTTTAATGCAGCTGAAATGATATATTAAACACATTTAGGTTAAGCCTTTCATCTTTTATAATGGGTTTACTAGTTTCCGTTCTTTAATATAAGAACCTCAGAACCTTTTCAAAGTTACGTTGTCGAGATAACTTCAGGTTGTCTAACAAGAGATGCCATCTCAGCTCAGACAATGCATTAAAGGTGTGAGGTTAAAGTCTGTCTGTGTCCCAATCTTGAGTCAGACTGGTTCTCGCCTCCCAGTCGGAGAGCACTTCAGCGCTCTGTGCCTTTCGGTCTCGGGCCCCTGGGTGACAATCCTGCAAGGCAGACTATGGGACAGCCAACAATGCAAAGTGGCCAAGCAGAGGCTGATAGTCAAGTTCGGTACCCATGGGGATGACTTTAACTGGGCACTTTGGTTCATGTCACACGACACGTGACAACACTGCACTGTATACTATTTCACGGACACTACACAAGTACACGCACACACACAAAAGCACACTCCTACCGACCCACACACACATGCATACCCTCTCTCAAACACAAGCTCTCTCTCATAAACTCACTCAAACACTTCCACATTCACAGCCACTCACGCACATTCTCACAAATTGATACCCCAGTACACTCACACACATGCACCTACACACACTCTCACACACCCGCATATCCCTACATGCATACACACACACACAGACACACACACACACAGCCACACACACCCACACATGCACCCACACACACACACATGCAGCCACACACACACGCATGCACCCACACACGCAGACACACACACACACACACACACATATACACACACACACACACACAGTCCCCCCCGCCCCCCCACCACACACACTGATTCCGGGTTCTCACGACTCTCAGCTGGAGACTATCATTGCCTGCAGACCCGACCTTCATCCCCCCACGACACCATGAAGGGTAACACTTGCTCATG
Source organism: Chiloscyllium punctatum (assembly GCF_047496795.1). Classification (NCBI taxonomy): domain Eukaryota; kingdom Metazoa; phylum Chordata; class Chondrichthyes; order Orectolobiformes; family Hemiscylliidae; genus Chiloscyllium; species Chiloscyllium punctatum. Next base: position 20,860,349 of record NC_092753.1, read on the forward strand.
CCCTTACACAGCCGTCCGTGCCCTCCCTTGACCCCGTCCTTTCCATCTTGCCCACCGCCCCTCCATGACGCTCTACCTCCTTCCTGCGCAGGGTTGCTCTGACAATGTCAATTTCACGTCCTTTGTCAATTTCCCTTCCTATGTCAATTTCACCGCACTACGTTTTCTTTTTCCCCTCACGAACCGGGATCACCCTACGCTGTGCTTGCTGACCCCACCCCCTACGTTTGCCTTCCCGGATAGCGCTTTGTGTTTCGTTGGAACCGCAGGAGTAGCTGCGGACGTTCTGCTTAAACCTGAGCGGATAACACTGTTCTGTTCGGAGACAGGGAGGTCTGTAGATGCTGGAGCCCGAAACATCGATTTCCCTGCTGTGCGTTTCCAGCAACACACTCTCGACACTGTTCTGCCACGACCCTGTCTCGGTTGCACACAATCCCATTCATCATTAAGGCGCCACGGCATCCCAAGGACTTGGGACCCATGGGAACTAAACGATGACAGCGGCCTCAGCACTCTGCACCCCCTGACCTTGGAAAGCCCATCTTGGTTCAGGTTACCTATCTAGGGCAGGGAGGGTTTTGCGTGCACTGCCTTCCCACATCAGTGGAAGCGACCTTCACTAAACAGCTGCCCATGACTACCCCTTGCTGTGAAGTTAAACATCACACGACACCAGGTTATCGTCCAACAGATTTTATTGGAAGCTCTAGATTTCGGACAACCACCTGATGAAGGAGCAGCGCTCCGAAAGCTAGTGCTTCCAATTAAACCTGTTGGTCTATAACCTGGTGTTGTGTGATTTTTAACTTTCTATACCCCAGTCCAACACTGGCATCTCCAAATCATGCCCTCCTGTGAAAACCCCTGACTGCTGACTGACACCTCCCCCTCTTCTACAAAGTAAAAGAGAAACCTGCAAATCTATCAACGGGATCGAACTTCAAATTAATACATATTCCTCGAGAGGGTTCTGCTTCCCGAACTGTTACCCGGAATTCCCTCCACTCCACAATTACTGCAGCGTGGCCTCAGTCTAATGGTTCCTCTGTTTTTGCCGTTTTTGTTTTCTAAGAAAACTCTTGAGAAGTTTTAGAAACTGAAAGAACTGCAGAATTACGTGGGGCATGGATAGGATAAATAGACAAAGTCTTTTCCCTGGGGTCGGGGAGTCCAGAACTAGAGGGCATAGGTTTAGTGTGAGAGGCGAAAGATATAAAAGCGACCAAAGGGTCAACGCTTTCATCCAGAGGGTGGTACGTGTGTGGAATGAGCTGCCAGAGGAAGTGGCGGAGGCTGGTACAATTGCAACATTTTCCAGGCATTTGGATGGGTATATGAATAGGAAGGGTTTGGAAGGATATGGGCCGGGTGCTGGCAGGTGGGACTAGATTGGGTTGGGATATCTGGTCGGCATGGGCAGGTTGGACCGAAGGGTCTGTTTCCGAGCTGCACATCTCTATCTCGATGACTATGTCTACGCTGTAAATCAGAAACCAAACCCGAAGTCGGTGGTAAAGCTGTATGAAGAGAAATCAGAGTTCACGTTTCGGTCCGGTGAACCTTTCTGAGAACTTGACAAGTTTTAATTGTGTGATCGTTCCAGGGTTGCCCTGGGATTTTCGTGCTATTTCTGTTATTGATTGATTTCAGATGATGAGAAATCCGAAATGCTGCTTTGTGTGTATTAAAAAGTGAGGCGGGGCATCAGGAGACCGATCCACTCAGTAAAACTCGGTCTTTGATGACTTCTCAATTCTAATATTTCACTGCAAAATTTCCAACAAAACAACAACGAAATTTCGAGTCAAGAACTATTATGGCACATCAGCTGATTTCTAGAGCGCTTCAGCCTGTAGCGATGGTGGTATAGTGGTGAGCATAGCTGCCTTCCAAGCAGTTGACCCGGGTTCGATTCCCGGCCATCGCAAGCAGTGCATTTTAACACCACTCCACAACCAAAAGAGCCGATCGATTGAGTGGGAATGAAACACCTCCGTCTGCACATCACATTGAGTCTGCCAGACCTCTGGAGTGCAGACACAACTTTGAAGTTGAGGATGTCCCCAGGAGGATTAAGGAGTCAAGTCGAATACGGTTCAAAGAAACATCAGTCATGGCAGAATTCCTTGGTTTTCCATCTTATTTCGAAAGAAATGTTTCCGGATTTCACTCATTTCAACATTACTCTCATTTTGTTTTTTGTGAACTACAGCCTAATATCAAGTGAAATGTGGGTGGGCAGTTCACAAATATCCAAACAACGTTATTTCTCATATCGAATCGGTCATGTTATTGTTTTAGGTGCAGGTCAGAAATAGGAGGAGTGGACACCAGCTGCTTTTATATTTCCAGTATGAGAAAATGATTCGATAAAACTCTGAGAGATGATAGAAGTGACCACACAGTGAGTGAAAGTTTAATCCAGGATAAAGTTAAAAATCACACAACACCAGATTACAGTCCAACAGCTTTACTTGGAAGCACTAGTTTTAGGAGTGCTCCGAAAGCTACTTGGACGATAACCTGGTATTGTGTGATTTTGAACTTTGTCCTCCCCAGTCCACCACAGGCTCCTCCACGTCATCATCCGATATAGTCATCATGGATTTGTTAAGGGAAGGTAGTGTCTGATGAAGGTGACTGATTTTCTTTGAAGGATAAAGAATGGATGGAGTGTATCCGATGTAGATCAACCTGATGATAAGAAGGACCATAAGACGCAGTATTTATAGCAAAAGGATTACAGTTTAATGCAGCTGAAATGATATATTAAACACATTTAGGTTAAGCCTTTCATCTTTTATAATGGGTTTACTAGTTTCCGTTCTTTAATATAAGAACCTCAGAACCTTTTCAAAGTTACGTTGTCGAGATAACTTCAGGTTGTCTAACAAGAGATGCCATCTCAGCTCAGACAATGCATTAAAGGTGTGAGGTTAAAGTCTGTCTGTGTCCCAATCTTGAGTCAGACTGGTTCTAGCCTCCCAGTCGGAGAGCACTTCAGCGCTCTGTGCCTTTCGGTCTCGGACCCCTGGGTGACAATCCTGCAAGGCAGACTATGGGACAGCCAACAATGCAAAGTGGCCAAGCAGAGGCTGATAGTCAAGTTCGGTACCCATGGGGATGACTTTAACTGGGCACTTTGGTTCATGTCACACGACACGTGACAACACTGCACTGTATACTATTTCACGGACACTACACAAGTACACGCACACACACAAAAGCACACTCCTACCGACCCACACACACATGCATACCCTCTCTCAAACACAAGCTCTCTCTCATAAACTCACTCAAACACTTCCACATTCACAGCCACTCACGCACATTCTCACAAATTGATACCCCAGTACACTCACACACATGCACCTACACACACTCTCACACACCCGCATATCCCTACATGCATACACACACACACAGACACACACACACACAGCCACACACACCCACACATGCACCCAAACACACACACATGCAGCCACACACACACGCATGCACCCACACACGCAGACACACACACACACACACACACACATATACACACACACACACACACAGTCCCCCCCGCCCCCCCCACACACACTGATTCCGGGTTCTCACGACTCTCAGCTGGAGACTATCATTGCCTGCAGACCCGACCTTCATCCCCCCACGACACCATGAAGGGTAACACTTGCTCATGCCCTTACACAGCCGTCTGTGCCCTCCCTTGACCCCGTCCTTTCCATCTTGCCCACCGCCCCTCCATGACGCTCTACCTCCTTCCTGCGCAGGTTTGCTCTGACAATGTCAATTTCACGTCCTTTGTCAATTTCACTTCCTATGTCAATTTCACCGCACTACGTTTTCTTTTTCCCCTCACGAACCGGGATCACCCTACGCTGTGCTTGCTGACCCCACCCCCTACGTTTGCCTTCCCGGATAGCGCTTTGTGTTTCGTTGGAACCGCAGGAGTAGCTGCGGACGTTCTGCTTAAACCTGAGCGGATAACACTGTTCTGCTCGGAGACAGGGAGGTCTGTAGATGCTGGAGCCCGAAACATCGATTTCCCTGCTGTGCGTTTCCAGCAACACACTCTCGACACTGTTCTGCCACGACCCTGTCTCGGTTGCACACAATCCCATTCATCATTAAGGCGCCACGGCATCCCAAGGACTTGGGACCCATGGGAACTAAATGATGACAGCGGCCTCAGCACTCTGCACCCCCTGACCTTGGAAAGCCCATCTTGGTTCAGGTTACCTATCTAGGGCAGGGAGGGTTTTGCGTGCACTGCCTTCCCACATCAGTGGAAGCGACCTTCACGAAACAGCTGCCCATGACTACCCCTTGCTGTGAAGTTAAACATCACACGACACCAGGTTATAGTCCAACAGATTTAATTGGAAGCTCTAGATTTCGGACAACCACCTGATGAAGGAGCAGCGCTCCGAAAGCTAGTGCTTCCAATTAAACCTGTTGGTCTATAACCTGGTGTTGTGTGATTTTTAACTTTCTATACCCCAGTCCAACACTGGCATCTCCAAATCATGCCCTCCTGTGAAAACCCCTTACTGCTGACTGACACCTCCCCCTCTTCTACAAAGTAAAAGAGAAACCTGCAAATCTATCAACGGGATCGAACTTCAAATTAATACATATTCCTCGAGAGGGTTCTGCTTCCCGAACTGTTACCCGGAATTCCCTCCTCTCCACAATTACTGCAGCGTGGCCTCAGTCTAATGGTTCCTCTGTTTTTGCCGTTTTTGTTTTCTAAGAAAACTCTTGAGAAGTTTTAGAAACTGAAAGAACTGCAGAATTATGTGGGGCATGGATAGGATAAATAGACAAAGTCTTTTCCCTGGGGTCGGGGAGTCCAGAACTAGAGGGCATAGGTTTAGTGTGAGAGGCGAAAGATATAAAAGCGACCAAAGGGTCAACGCTTTCATCCAGAGGGTGGTACGTGTGTGGAATGAGCTGCCAGAGGAAGTGGCGGAGGCTGGTACAATTGCAACATTTTCCAGGCATTTGGATGGGTATATGAATAGGAAGGGTTTGGAAGGATATGGGCCGGGTGCTGGCAGGTGGGACTAGATTGGGTTGGGATATCTGGTCGGCATGGGCAGGTTGGACCGAAGGGTCTGTTTCCGAGCTGTACATCTCTATCTCGATGACTATGTCTACGCTGTAAATCAGAAACCAAACCCGAAGTCGGTGGTTAAGCTGTATGAAGAGAAATCAGAGTTCACGTTTCGGTCCAGTGAACATTTATGAGAACTTGACAAGTTTTAATTGTGTGATCGTTCCAGGGTTGCCCTGGGATTTTCGTGCTATTTCTGTTATTGATTGATTTCAGATGATGAGAAATCCGAAATGCTGCTTTGTGTGTATTAAAAAGTGAGGCGGGGCATCAGGAGACCGATCCACTCAGTAAAACTCGGTCTTTGATGACTTCTCAATTCTAATATTTCACTGCAAAATTTCCAACAAAACAACAACGAAATTTCGAGTCAAGAACTATTATGGCACATCAGCTGATTTCTAGAGCGCTTCAGCCTGTCGCGATGGTGGTATAGTGGTGAGCATAGCTGCCTTCCAAGCAGTTGACCCGGGTTCGATTCCCGGCCATCGCAAGCAGTGCATCTTAACACCACTCCACAACCAAAAGAGCCGATCGATTCAGTGGGAATGAAACACCTCCGTCTGCACATCACATTGAGTCTGCCAGACCTCTGGAGTGCAGACACAACTTTGAAGTTGAGGATGTGCCCAGGAGGATTAAGGAGTCAAGTCGAACACGGTTCAAAGAAACACGAGTCATGGCAGAATTCCTTGGTTTTCCATCTTATTTCGAAAGAAATGTTTCCGGATTTCACTCATTTCAACATTACTCTCATTTTGTTTTTTGTGAACTACAGCCTAATATCAAGTGAAATGTGGGTGGACAGTTCACAAATATCCAAACAACGTTATTTCTCATATCGAATCGGTAATGTTATTGTTTTAGGTGCAGGTCAGAAATAGGAGGAGTGGACACCAGCTGCTTTTATATTTCCAGTATGAGAAAATGATTCGATAAAACTCTGAGAGATGATAGAAGTGACCACACAGTGAGTGAAAGTTTAATCCAGGATAAAGTTAAAAATCACACAACGCCAGATTACAGTCCAACAGCTTTACTTGGAAGCACTAATTTTAGGAGTGCTCCGAAAGCTACTTGGACGATAACCTGGTATTGTGTGATTTTGAACTTTGTCCTCCCCAGTCCACCACAGGCTCCTCCACGTCATCATCCGATATAGTCATCATGGATTTGTTAAGGGAAGGTAGTGTCTGATGAAGGTGACTGATTTTCTTTGAAGGATAAAGAATGGATGGAGTGTATCCGATGTAGATCAACCTGATGATAAGAAGGACCATAAGACGCAGTATTTATAGCAAAAGGATTACAGTTTAATGCAGCTGAAATGATATATTAAACACATTTAGGTTAAGCCTTTCATCTTTTATAATGGGTTTACTAGTTTCCGTTCTTTAATATAAGAACCTCAGAACCTTTTCAAAGTTACGTTGTCGAGATAACTTCAGGTTGTCTAACAAGAGATGCCATCTCAGCTCAGACAATGCATTAAAGGTGTGAGGTTAAAGTCTGTCTGTGTCCCAATCTTGAGTCAGACTGGTTCTCGCCTCCCAGTCGGAGAGCACTTCAGCGCTCTGTGCCTTTCGGTCTCGGACCCCTGGGTGACAATCCTACAAGGCAGACTATGGGACAGCCAACAATGCAAAGTGGCCAAGCAGAGGCTGATAGTCAAGTTCGGTACCCATGGGGATGACTTTAACTGGGCACTTTGGTTCATGTCACACGACACGTGACAACACTGCACTGTATACTATTTCACGGACACTACACAAGTACACGCACACACACAAAAGCACACTCCTACCGACCCACACACACATGCATACCCTCTCTCAAACACAAGCTCTCTCTCATAAACTCACTCAAACACTTCCACATTCACAGCCACTCACGCACATTCTCACAAATTGATACCCCAGTACACTCACACACATGCACCTACACACACTCTCACACACCCGCATATCCCTACATGCATACACACACACACAGACACACACACACACAGCCACACACACCCACACATGCACCCACACACACACACACACATGCAGCCACACACACACGCATGCACCCACACACGCAGACACACACACACACACACACACATATACACACACACACACACACACAGTCCCCCCCGCCCCCCCACCACACACACTGATTCCGGGTTCTCACGACTCTCAGCTGGAGACTATCATTGCCTGCAGACCCGATCTTCATCCCCCCACGACACCATGAAGGGTAACACTTGCTCATGCCCTTACACAGCCGTCTGTGCCCTCCCTTGACCCCGTCCTTTCCATCTTGCCCACCGCCCTTCCATGCCCCTCTACCTCCTTCCTGCGCAGGGTTGCTCTGACAATGTCAATTTCACGTCCTTTGTCAATTTCACTTCCTATGTCAATTTCACCGCACTACGTTTTCTTTTTCCCCTCACGAACCGGGATCACCCTACGCTGTGCTTGCTGACCCCACCCCCTACGTTTGCCTTCCCGGATAGCGCTTTGTGTTTCGTTGGAACCGCAGGAGTAGCTGCGGACGATCTGCTTAAACCTGAGCGGATAACACTGTTGTGTTCGGAGACAGGGAGGTCTGTAGATGCTGGAGCCCGAAACATCGATTTCCCTGCTGTGCGTTTCCAGCAACACACTCTCGACACTGTTCTGCCACGACCCTGTCTCGGTTGCACACAATCCCATTCATCATTAAGGCGCCACGGCATCCCAAGGACTTGGGACCCATGGGAACTAAACGATGACAGCGGCCTCAGCACTCTGCACCCCCTGACCTTGGAAAGCCCATCTTGGTTCAGGTTACCTATCTAGGGCAGGGAGGGTTTTGCGTGCACTGCCTTCCCACATCAGTGGAAGCGACCTTCACTAAACAGCTGCCCATGACTACCCCTTGCTGTGAAGTTAAACATCACACGACACCAGGTTATAGTCCAACAGATTTAATTGGAAGCTCTAGATTTCGGACAACCACCTGATGAAGGAGCAGCGCTCCGAAAGCTAGTGCTTCCAATTAAACCTGTTGGTCTATAACCTGGTGTTGTGTGATTTTTAACTTTCTATACCCCAGTCCAACACTGGCATCTCCAAATCATGCCCTCCTGTGAAAACCCATTACTGCTGACTGACACCTCCCCCTCTTCTACAAAGTAAAAGAGAAACCTGCAAATCTATCAACGGGATCGAACTTCAAATTAATACATATTCCTCGAGAGGGTTCTGCTTCCCGAACTGTTACCCGGAATTCCCTCCTCTCCACAATTACTGCAGCGTGGCCTCAGTCTAATGGTTCCTCTGTTTTTGCCGTTTTTGTTTTCTAAGAAAACTCTTGAGAAGTTTTAGAAACTGAAAGAACTGCAGAATTACGTGGGGCATGGATAGGATAAATAGACAAAGTCTTTTCCCTGGGGTCGGGGAGTCCAGAACTAGAGGGCATAGGTTTAGTGTGAGAGGCGAAAGATATAAAAGCGACCAAAGGGTCAACGCTTTCATCCAGAGGGTGGTACGTGTGTGGAATGAGCTGCCAGAGGAAGTGGCGGAGGCTGGTACAATTGCAACATTTTCCAGGCATTTGGATGGATATATGAATAGGAAGGGTTTGGAAGGATATGGGCCGGGTGCTGGCAGGTGGGACTAGATTGGGTTGGGATATCTGGTCGGCATGGGCAGGTTGGACCGAAGGGTCTGTTTCCGAGCTGCACATCTCTATCTCGATGACTATGTCTACGCTGTAAATCAGAAACCAAACCCGAAGTCGGTGGTAAAGCTGTATGAAGAGAAATCAGAGTTCACGTTTCGGTCCGGTGAACCTTTCTGAGAACTTGACAAGTTTTAATTGTGTGATCGTTCCAGGGTTGCCCTGGGATTTTCGTGCTATTTCTGTTATTGATTGATTTCAGATGATGAGAAATCCGAAATGCTGCTTTGTGTGTATTAAAAAGTGAGGCGGGGCATCAGGAGACCGATCCACTCAGTAAAACTCGGTCTTTGATGACTTCTCAATTCTAATATTTCACTGCAAAATTTCCAACAAAACAACAACGAAATTTCGAGTCAAGAACTATTATGGCACATCAGCTGATTTCTAGAGCGCTTCAGCCTGTAGCGATGGTGGTATAGTGGTGAGCATAGCTGCCTTCCAAGCAGTTGACCCGGGTTCGATTCCCGGCCATCGCAAGCAGTGCATTTTAACACCACTCCACAACCAAAAGAGCCGATCGATTCAGTGGGAATGAAACACCTCCGTCTGCACATCACATTGAGTCTGCCAGACCTCTGGAGTGCAGACACAACTTTGAAGTTGAGGATGTGCCCAGGAGGATTAAGGAGTCAAGTCGAACACGGTTCAAAGAAACACGAGTCATGGCAGAATTCCTTGGTTTTCCATCTTATTTCGAAAGAAATGTTTCCGGATTTCACTCATTTCAACATTACTCTCATTTTGTTTTTTGTGAACTACAGCCTAATATCAAGTGAAATGTGGGTGGACAGTTCACAAATATCCAAACAACCTTATTTCTCATATCGAATCGGTAATGTTATTGTTTTAGGTGCAGGTCAGAAATAGGAGGAGTGGACACCAGCTGCTTTTATATTTCCAGTATGAGAAAATGATTCGATAAAACTCTGAGAGATGATAGAAGTGACCACACAGTGAGTGAAAGTTTAATCCAGGATAAAGTTAAAAATCACACAACACCAGATTACAGTCCAACAGCTTTACTTGGAAGCACTAGTTTTAGGAGTGCTCCGAAAGCTACTTGGACGATAACCTGGTATTGTGTGATTTTAAACTTTGTCCTCCCCAGTCCACCACAGGCTCCTTCACGTCATCATCCGATATAGTCATCATGGATTTGTTTCGGGAAGGTAGTGTCTGATGAAGGTGACTTATTTTCTTTGAAGGATAAAGAATGGATGGAGTGTATCCGATGTAGATCAACCTGATGATAAGAAGGACCATAAGACGCAGTATTTATAGCAAAAGGATTACAGTTTAATGCAGCTGAAATGATATATTAAACACATTTAGGTTAAGCCTTTCATCTTTTATAATGGGTTTACTAGTATCCGTTCTTTAATATAATTACCTCAGAATCTTTTCAAAGTTACGTTGTCGAGATAACTTCAGGTTGTCTAACAAGAGATGCCATCTCAGCTCAGACAATGCACTAAAGGTGTGAGGTTAAAGTCTGTCTGTGTCCCAATCTTGAGTCAGACTGGTTCTAGCCTCCCAGTCGGAGAGCACTTCAGCGCTCTGTGCCTTTCGGTCTCGGACCCCTGGGTGACAATCCTCCAAGGCAGACTATGGGACAGCCAACAATGCAAAGTGGCCAAGCAGAGGCTGATAGTCAAGTTCAGTACCCATGGGGATGACTTTATTGGGCACTTTGGTTCACGTCACACGACACGTGACAACACTGCACTGTATACTATTTCACGGACACTCACAAGTACACGCACACACACAAAAGCACACTCCTACCGACCCACACACACATGCATACCCTCTCTCAAACACAAGCTCTCTCTCATAAACTCACTCAAACACTTCCACATTCACAGCCACTCACGCACCTTCTCACAAACTGATACCCCAGTACACTCACACACATGCAACTACACACACTCTCAATGACCCGCATATCCCTACATGCACACACACACAGACACACACACACACCCACACACACCCACACATGCACCCACCCACCCACCCACACACACACACACATGCAGCAACACACACACAGAAACACACACACGCATGCACCCCCACATGCAGACACACACACACAGGACACACACCCACACATGCACCCACTCACACTCATGCAGCCACACACACACGCATGCACCCACACAGGCAGACACACACACCCAAACATGCACCCACACACACAGACAGCTCCCCGCCCCCCCCCCCCGCCACACACACACACTGATTCCGGGTTCTCATGACGCTAAGCTGGAGACTATCATTGGATTCGTGGTGCTGGAAGAGCACAGCAGTTCAGGCAGCATCCAACGAGCAGCGAAATCAACGTTTCGGGCAAAAGCCCTTCATCAGGAGTAAAGGCAGTGAGCCTGAAGCATGGAGAGATAATCTAGAGGAGGGTGGGGGTGGGGAGAGAGTAGCACAGAGTACAATGGGTGTGTGGGGGAGGAGATGAAGGTGATAGGTCAAGGAGGAGAGGGTGGAGTGAATAGGTGGAAAAGAAGATAGGCAGGTCGGACAAGTCAAGGAGTTAGTAACTGAGCTGCAAGTTTGAAACTAGGATGAGGTGGGGGAAGGGGAAATGAGGAAGCTGTTGAAGTCCACATTGATGCCCTGGGGTTGAAGTGTTCCGAGGCGGAAGATGAGGCGTTCTTCCCCCAGTCGTCTGGTGGTGAGGGAGCGGCGGTGAAGGAGGCCCAGGACCTCCATGTCCTCGGCAGATTGGGAGGGGGAGTTGAAATGTTGGGCCACGGGGCGGTTTGGTTGATTGGTGCGGGTGTCTCGGAGATGTTCCCTAAAGCGCTCTGCTAGGAGGCGCCCAGTCTCCCCAATGTAGAGGAGACCACATCGGGAGCAACGGATACAATAAATGATATTGGTGGATGTGCAGGTGAAACTTTGATGGATGTGGAAGGCTCCTTTAGGGCCTTGGATAGAGGTGAGGGAGGAGGTGTGGGCACAGGTTTTACTTTTCCTGCGGTGGCAGGGGAAAGTGCCAGAATGGGAGGGTGGGTCGTAGGGGGGTGTGGACCTGACCAGGTAGTCACGGAGTGAACGGTCTTTGTGGAAGGCGGAAAGGGATGGGGAGGGAAATATATCCCTGGTGGTGGGGTCTTTTTGGAGGTGGCGGAAATGCCGACGGATGATTTGGTTGATGCGAAGGTTGGTAGGGTGGAAGGTGAGCACCAGGGGCGTTCTGTCCTTGTTACGGTTGGAGGGGTGGGGTCTGAGGGCGGAGGTGCGGGATGTGGACGAGATGCGTTGGAGGGCATCTTTAACCACGTGGGAAGGGAAACCACTCGCCACCTCTTCCTCCGCGACATAGATGACTGCATTGGCGCCACCTCGTGCTCCCGTGAGGAGGTTGAGCAATTCATCAACTTCACCAACACATTCCACCCTGACCTTAAATTTACCTGGACTATCTCTGACACCTCGCTCCCATTCCTGGACCTCTCCATCTCCATTAGTGACGACTGACTTGACACTGACATTTTTTACAAACCCACTGACTCCCATAGCTACCTGGATTACACCTCTTCCCACCCTATCTCTTGCAAAAATGCCATCCCGTATTCCCAATTTCTCCGCCTCTGCCGTATCTGTTCCCAGGAGGACCAGTTCCACCATAGGACACACCAGATGGCCTCCTTCTTTAGAGACCGCAATTTCCCTTCCCACGTGGTTAAAGATGCCCTCCAACGCATCTCGTCCACATCCCGCACCTCCGCCCTCAGACCCCACCCCTCCAACCGTAACAAGGACAGAACGCCCCTGGTGCTCACCTTCCACCCTACCAACCTTCGCATCAACCAAATCATCTGTCGGCATTTCCGCCACCTCCAAAAAGACCCCACCACCAGGGATATATTTCCCTCCCCACCCCTTTCCGCCTTCCGCAAAGACCGTTCCCTCCGTGACTACCTGGTCAGGTCCACTCCCCCCTATGACCCACCCTCCCATTCTTGCACTTTCCCCTGCCACCGCAGGAACTGTAAAACCTGTGCCCACACCTCCTCCCTCACCTCTATCCAAGGCCCTAAAGGAGCCTTCCACATCCATTAAAGTTTCACCTGCACATCCACCAATATCATTTATTGTATCCGTTGCTCCCGATGTGGTCTCTACATTGGGGAGACTGGGCGCCTCCTAGCAGAGCGCTTCAGGGAACATCTCCGAGACACCCGCACCAATCAACCAAACCGCCCCGTGGCCCAACATTTCAACTTCCCCTCCCACTCTGCCGAGGACATGGAGGTCCTGGGCGTCCTTCACCACCGCTCCCTCACCACCAGACGACTGGGGGAAGAACGCCTCATCTTCCGCCTCGGAACACTTCAACCCCAGGGCATCAATGTGGACTTCAACAGCTTCCTCATTTCCCCTTCCCCCACCTCATCCTAGTTTCAAACTTGCAGCTCAGTTACTAACTCCTTGACTTGTCCGACCTGCCAATCTTCTTTTCCACCTATTCACTCCACCCTCTCCTCCTTGACCTATCACCATCATCTCCTCCCCCACTCACACATTGTACTCTGTGCTACTCTCTCCCCACCCCCACCCTCCTCTAGCTTATCTCTCCATGCTTCAGGCTCACTGCCTTTATTCCTGATGAAGGGCTTTTGCCCGAAACGTTGATTTCGCTGCTCGTTGGATGCTGCCTGAACTGCTGTGCTCTTCCAGCACCACTAATCCAGTGGAGACTATCATTGCCAGCAGATCCGACCTTCATCTTCCCACTACACCATCAAGGTTAACACTTGTTCATTCCCTTACGCATCCGTCTGTGCCCTCCCTTGACCCCGTCCTTTTCATCTTGCCCACCGCCCCTCCATGCCCCTCTACCTCCTTCCTGCGCAGGGTTGCTCTGACAATGTCAATTTCACGTCCTTTGTCAATTTCACTTCCTATGTCAATTTCACCGCACTACGTTTTCTTTTTCCCCTCACGAACCGGGATCACCCTACTCTGTGCTTGCTGACCCCACCCACTACGTTTGCCCTCCCGGATAGCGCTTTGTGTTTCGTTGGACCCGCGGGAGTAGCTGCGGACGTTCTGCTTAAACCTGAGCGGATAACACTGTTCTGCTCGGAGACAGGGAGGTCTGCAGATGCTGGAGCCCGAAACATCGATTTCCCTGCTGTGCGTTTCCAGCAACACACTCTCGACACTGTTCTGCCAATTTTCTGTGAATTTAAAAAGTTTTAATTGTGTGATCATTCCAGGATTGCCCTGGGATTTTCGTGCTAATTTTGTTATCGATTGATTTCAGATGATGAGAAATCCGAAATGCTGCTTTGTGTGTATTAAAAAGTGAGGCGGGGCATCAGGAGACCGATCCACTCAGTAAAACTCGGTCTTTGATGACTTCTCAATTCTAATATTTCACTGCAAAATTTCCAACAAAACAACAACGAAATTTAGAGTCAAGAACTATTTTTGCACATCAGCTGATTTCTTGGGCGCTGCTGGCTGTCGCGATGGTGGTATAAAGGTGAGCATAGCTGTTTTCCAAGCAGTTGATTTGGGTTCAATTCCTCGCTATCGCATGCTCTGAGCTTTGAACCACTCAACAATAATAAACAAAAAGAGCCAGTGCATTCAGTGGTAATTAAACACTTCCATCTCTACATGACATTGAGGCTGCCTGCATCTTCTGAGATAGGCAATTTTGGCCAAGTACCTGCCGCGTACATGGTGGGTGTGTCCCCACGTGCAATGGTGGTATCTGTGTTGACACTCTGACACATCTTGCAGCAGCTGCCCTGACAGGGTTATATGGTGTCATGGTCAATGTGGTCCTGAAGGCTAGGCAGTTTGCTGTGAACAATGATCTGTTTCAGGTTTGGTGGCGATCTAAAGCTGAGCAGTGGAGGCAGAGGGAAGGTCTTGGCGAGGTGCGCATCCTCAGCGACAATGTGTTGCAGTCTGCGAAGAACATGGTGCAGTCTTTTGTTTCTGACCTGCACCATCCAACACAAGGGCAACAATTATTGTCTGTTCTCTCATTCTCTCTGATCAGGGAACTTCATTGTTCCACAAGTTAGTGACCACTACTGGCCACAAGTGGGAATTGCAACCAACCCGCAGAAATACTCAAGAGTCTGTCCGGGTGAATGAAGTGAGCAAAACAGATTCTGTCTGTGCACGACACAATCAGATTGGTGTACATTTCAATTAAAAAATAAAATTACCGATTCGATGTAATAAATAATGTTCTTTGGATATTTGTGAACTTCCCACCCACATTTCACTTGATATTAAGCTGTATTTCACAAAAAAACCTGAGAGTTATGTTGAAAGGAGTGAAATCCGGAAACATTTCTTTTGAAATAAAATGAAAAACCAAGGAATGCTGCCCTGACTCCAGTCTATTTGAACCGTGTATTGACCTGACTCCTGAATCCGCTAGGGCGCAACATCAACTTCAAAATTGTGGTTTCACTACAAAGGTCTGGCAGATGGAAGTGTTTAATTACCACTGAATGCACCGGCTCTTTTTGTGTTTTATTGTTGAGTGGTTTAAAGTTGGCAGCTTGCGATGGCTGGGAATAGAACCCAAGGCAACTCCTTGGAAGGAAACTATGCTCACCACTATACCACCATCACAACAGCCCACAATGCCCGACAAATCAGCTGATGTGCAATAATAGTTCTTGACTCTAAATTTCGTTGTTGTTTGGTTGGAAATTTTGCAGCGAAATGGTAGAATTGAGAATTACTGTGAGGGTTGGTCTCATGATGCCCCGCCTCACTTTTTAATACACACAAAGCAGCATTTTGGATTTCTCATCATGTGAAATCAATCAATAAGAAAAATAGCACAAAAATCCCAGGCCAAACCTGGAACGATCACACAATTAAAACTTGTGAAGATCTCAGAAAGGTTCACCGGACTGAAACGTGAACTCTGATTTCTCTTCATACAGCTTTACCACCAACTTCGGGTTTGGTTTCTGACTTACAGCGTCCGTAGTTCTTTCGGGTGTTAAAACTTAGGAAGGGTTTTTGGAAGACAAAAGGATCTGTCAGAATGAGACCTCGCTGCAGTAATTGTGGAGAGGAGGGGATTCCGGGTAACAGTTCCAGAAACAAAACTCTCTCGAGGAATATTTAATTTGAAGTTCGATCCCGATGATAGATTTGCAGTTTTCTCTTTTACTTTGTAAAAGAGGGGGAGGTGTCAGTCAGCAGTAAGTGGTTTTCACAGGAGGGCATGATTTGGAGAAGCCAGTGTTGGACTGGGGCATAGAAAGTTAAAAATCACACAACACCAGGTTATAGTCCAACACGTTTAATTGGAAGCACTAGCTTTCGGAGCGCTGCTCCTTCATCAGGTGGTTGTCCAAAATCTAGAGCTTCCCATTAAATCTGTTGGACTATAACCTGGTGTATGATGTTTAAGTTAGAGTCATAGAGTCACAGAGATGTACTGAATGGAAACAGACCCTTTGGTCCAACCCGTCCATGCCGGCCAGATATCCCAACCCAATCTAGTCCCACTTGCCAGCACCCGGCCCATATCCCTCCGAACCCTTCCTATTCATATACCCACCCAAATGCCTCTTAAATGTTGCAATTATACCAGTGTCCACCACATCCTCTGGCAGCTCATTCCATACACGTACCACCCTCTGCATAAAATGTTGCCCCTTCAGTCACTTTTATATCTTTCCCCTGTCACCCTAAACCTATGCCTTCTACTTCTGGTCTCCTCGACCCCAGGGAGCAGACTTTGTCTATTTATCCTATCCATGCCCCTCATAATTTTATACACCTCTATAAGGTCACCCCTCAGCCTCCGACGCTCCAGGGAAAACAGCCCCAGCCTGTTCAGCCTCTCCCTGTCGCTCCGATCTTCCAACCCTGGCAACATCCTTGTAAATCTTTTCTGAACCCTTTCAAGTTTCACAAAATCTTTCTGATAGGAAGGAGACCAGAATTGCACGCAATATTCCAACAGCCGCAACATGACCTCCCAACTCCTGTCCTCAATACTCTGACCAATAAAGGAAAGCGTACGAAACGCCTCCTTTGCTATCCTGTCTACCTGCGACTCCACTTTTTTGGAGCTATGAACCTGCACTCCAAGGTCTCTTTGTTCAACAACACTCTCTAGGACCTTACCATTAAGTGTATAAGTCCTGCTAAGATTTGCTTTCCGAAAATGCCGCACCTCACATTTTTCTGAATTAAACTCTATCTGCCACTTCTCAGTCGATTGGCCCATCTGGTCCAGATCCTGTTGTAATCTGAGGTAACGCTCTTTGCTGTCCACTACATCTCCAATTTTGGTGTCATCCGCAAACTTACTAATTGTACCTCTTATGCTCACATCCAAATCATTTATGTAAATGACAAAAAGTAGTGGACCCAGCACCGATCCTTGAGGCACTCCACTGGTCACAGGCCTCCTGTCTAAAAAACAACCACCCACGCCACCCTCTGTCTTCTACCCTTGAGCCAGTTCTGTATCCAAATGGCTCGTTCTCCCTGTATTCCTTGTGATCTAAATTTGCTAACCAGTCTCCCATGGGGAACCTTGTCGAATGCCTTACTGAAGTCCATATAGATTACATCTACCACTCTGTCCTCGTCAATCCTCTTTGTTACTGCTTCAAAAAAACTCAATCAAGTTTGCCTGACATGATTTCTCTCACACAAAGCCATGTTGACTATTCCTAATCAGTCCTTGCCCTTCCAAATACATGTACATCCTGTCCCTCAGAATTCCCTCCAATAACTTGCCCACCACTGAGTTCAGGCTGACCAGTCTATAGTTCCCTGGCTTGTCTTTACCACCCTTCTTAAACAGTGACACCACGTTTGCCAATCTCCAGTCTTCTGGCATCTTACCTGTGACTATCGATGATACAACTATCTCAGCAAGAGGCCCAGCAATCACTTCTCCAGCTTCCCACAGAGTTCTCGTGTACACCTGATCAGGTCCTAGGGATTTATCCACCTTTAACCGTTTCAAGACATCCAGCACTTCCTCCTCTGTAATCTCAACATTTTGCAAGATGTCACCATTTATTTCCCTGTAGTCTATATTTGTTTTTGTCTTCTTAAACAATACGCAGTTTGCAAAAGAATTAACATTAACAGCTGTACACAGAGAAACAGCAATTTTACGAGGGAAAGGAGTGGCAAAGCCAGGCCCCAACCCTCCCAGTTCAACCAGTTTTCAGGGAAATGAGGACAAACCTCAAATCCCACTTTCAATCATTACAAAACACTACCAATAATATTTGTACATACAAGACAGTCGAATTACGTTTTTAAAAATGTATACAATATAAACCACAAGCAACCCACCAGTCCCTCCCACCTCCCAGCCACTCTAAGCAGCCTGCCCCTACACCTCTTCCAGCTCTCGGTCTACCTCATGCCCCTTCCAGCTCTCAGTCCACCCTGACACACCTTCCGGCCTCCTCTAGGACAGCCCACCCTGGTTTGTTCCCCTTGTATCGGACAGTTCAAGTTAGAAATAATGAGTGGAGACCAGCTGCTATTATATTTTCTGTGGTGAGAAAATGATTGGAAAATCTCTGAGCTACAATAGAAATGATCAAATAGAGTGTGAAATTTTAATCCAGGAGAGTCAGCATGGACTCGTTAAGAGAAGATCGTGACTGATGAACTGAACTGATTATCTTTGAAGCAACAAGATTATTAATTGAGATAGCATTTGTGATGTTAGTCAAACGGATCACAGGAATAGTGGAATATTGTCTGAAATAGCTCAGTTGTGAGAACGTTAGCCTGAAGATCTGACCTGGTGTTGGACAAGAGTTGATTTGGTTTTTACTGACACAATGACAATGCTTCTTTCTTTGCTATAAACTGTCTCTAGTTCCATGACCCCATGTAACAGTGTGGTAGCAAGGTAAAGTAACAGGTTAGATTGATAATGACACCAACGTGAACGGTAATGATGGACTCATATTTGCATGATTGGAAAGCTTTCCAGAAGGTGAAAAAGGCAACGCCGCTGGAAATGACAGTCAAGCTGCAGCTGAAATTGCTGCATCTATGAAAAAGGATGTGGTTATTACCAAAATCGCTCAACATTTAAATGTGCTGCAAATGCCATTAGAATCTTTGGAAATGACTCTTGACATTACTAAGGACATCTTGGGGTTTGAAGGTGTTTCCCAAATTTGCCAAGAAAGTTTAGAAAGACAGAGGAAGGACATACTTTTAGAATTAACAAATACGTTAGGATTGGGTTTGTCCCAAAACCAAAGCTGAAATGGTCATGGAGTTGGTCAAGTGCTTGGATATATCAAAGAAAGAGGCAAGTGCAGTGGAGTTAGAAAAATTCAAATTGCAAGTTAGGCAACAACAGTTAGAAGACAAAGAAGAGGAAGAAGACATGAAACTGTTTGAATTTCAATTAAAAGCAGAGGAAAGAAAAAAAGAATGGATCGCCTGAGCAGAACAAAAAGAAAAGGACAGAGAGAGGAAAGGGAGAAAGAGAGAGAGTTTGAACTTCAGAAATTGGTACTTACAAAGAAAAGTTGGCTTAAAAGGGTAGAGGTGAATGCAGAAGGTAAGCTTAATGAGGATGACCAAACCCATCATAACAAAAGGCCTGGTGGGGATCTGTTCAAATATATACAAACATTGTCTAAATTTGATGAGAAAGATGTAGAAGCCTTTTTCACCTCATTTGAGCAAGTGGCTAAACAAATGAAGTGGCCGGTGACCATGTGGGTTTTGTTGATCCAAACAAAGCTGGTAGGTAGAGCTAGTGAGGTATTTGAATCACTATCCCAAGAGGCATCTGGGGAATATGAGGATGTGAAGAAAGACATCTTAAGTACATATGAGCTTGTGCCAGAACACTACAGATAACATTTCAGGAATCCTAAGGAGGGACCTTGGTCAAAAATACTCTTCAGTTTTAAAGGATCAAACAACGTACATTTGATAGGTGGAGAAAGGCACTAAAAATAGAGCATACCCATGACATTCTTCCAGGGATGATTATTTTGTAGGAGTTCAGAAATGCACTTCCAGCAATAATGAGAACTCATGGAAGAACAGAGAGTTAAAACAACGAGCAGCTGAAATGGCTGATGATTGCGAGATGGTTCATAAATCAAAGTTTGGTTTCCAACAATTTCAACCCATGAGGGATAGAAACTGGGGGAAGAGAGAAATCCTCACATGATAAGGGAACTGTAGACCTCAGTGAAGATTGTAAGGATAACCTACCACAGGGTAAAAAGAAAACCGTGATGGGGAAAGAGAAGTTAAAAATCTCTGGTGCTTTCACTGCAATAAAGGAGGCCACATGAACTCACAGTGTTGGTCAGTAAAGAAAAGCACTGGAAACTCGGATAAGCCAGTGAATTTTGTTGGAGTTGTAAAGGAAAGCACAATGGAGACCGGAAAGTACAAGCTGATCGGAGGTTGGTTCAGGAGGAAGTGCCAGATCTTCTAAAACCATCTACTTGTGAAGGTAAAGTTTACTCACATATTCAGGAACAGCAAGATTTTGAATGATGAGATATATACCTCTGAAGGACCAGTGCCAGAAAATGTGCTAGTAAGTGGAACTCACGGTGAGACAAGAGGGCTCAAGTATGTAAAGTGAGGTTAGAGTGCAAAGTGGAGAAGTGTCAGTCGAAGTACTGGAAAAACTCTCAGCTCCAGGAATACAATTTGTCCTTGCTAACGATATAGCTGGTTCACAGGTAGGAGTGCTGCCTACTGTGGTTGATAAGCCCAGTGGACAATCAGGCAACTGAGCTGTTACAAGAAGCATGCCCTGGGATTGTTTCTGACTGTGTGGTAAGGAGGTCACAATGTCAGTAGTTCAAACAGGAGAGATCAAAGAGAAGTAAGAAATATGAAATGAAATTATCAGACACGCTGGTTTGATCAGATGGTTGAGAACAAAACAGGAGCAGATGGATGACAAAGCAGACATCTTTAGCTCAGAGAAATTAACTGAGTTACAGCAGGAAGATAAAAACTGAAGCACATGTATCGAAAAGCATACACAGAAGAGAAACTGAATGTATCCCTGTGTACTACTATCTTAAAAATAATGTCTTAATGAGGAAATGGAGACCATCACGTATTCAGGAGGATGAGAAATGGGCAGAAGTTCGTCAAGTTGTATTGACAGTGGGTTATAGAAAGGAGGTGTTACTGGAGGTGCATGAACTACCAGTAGGAGGTCATTTAGAGTCATAGAGTCATAGAGATGTACAGCATGGAAACAGACCCTTCAGTCCAACCTGTGCTAAAATACAAAATATTATTACTGACCTGGACTGCACAAGTCTGTAGGTGAATTTTTCCAGACATGCCGTACATGTCAAGTATTTGGAAAAAAACACAGGCAATAATAAAATCTATACCTTTAATACCCATTCCTGCATTTGAGGAACTTTCCACAAGAGTCTTGATTGATTATGTAAGACCCCAACCTGAAACAAAAGGTGGGAATCAATGTTTGGTAACATTGATGGATGTGTCCACTAGATTTCTGGAGACATTCCATGAGGCAATATCACAGCTAAAAGTATTGTAGAAGAGTTATTCAAAGTTTTCACAAGAATGGGCTGAGGAGTGGCAGATGGAGTTTAATTTAGATAAATAAGAGGTGCTGCATTTTAGGAAAGCAAATCTCAGCAGGACTACTGCCCTTAATGGTAAGGTCCAAGGGAGTGTTGCTGAACAAAGAGACCTTGGAGTGCAGGTTCATAGCTTCTTGAAACTGGAGTTGCAGGTAGATAGGATAGTGAAGAAGGCGTTTGGTATGCTTTCCTTTATTGGTCAGAGTATTGAGTACAGGAGTTGGGAGGTCATGTTGAGGCTGTACAGGACATTGGTTAAGCCACTTTTGGAATATTGCGTGCAATTCTGTGATTCAAAGATGTTGTGAAACTTGAAAGGACTCAGAAAAGATTTACAAGGATGTTGTCAAGGTTGGAGGACTTAAGGTATAGGGCAAAGTTGAATAGGTTGGGGCAGCTTTCCCTGGAATATCGGAGGCTGAGGGGTGACCTTATAGAGGTTTGTAAAATCATGAGGGGCATGGATACGGTAAATAGACAAGGTCTTTTCCCTGAGGTGGGGGAGTTCAGAACTAGAGGGCATAGGTTTAGGGTGAGAGGAGAAAGATATAAGACTCAAGGGGCAACTTTTTCATGCAGTGGGTGGTGCATGTGTGGAATGAGCTGCCAGAGGAAGTGATTGAGGCTGATACAATTATAACATTTAAAGGGCATCTGGAAGGGTATATGAATAGGAAGGGTTGGGAGGATATGGGCCAGGTGCTCCCAGGTGGAACTAGATTAGATTGGGATATCTGGTTGGCATGGACAAGTTGGACTGAAGGGTCTGATTCCATGCTGTACATCTCTATGACTCTATGACTCTGTACGGGCTACCCAAAAAGATACAATCAGATAAAGGGTTAAACTTCACATCAAAATTATTCAAGGAAGAAATGGACAGCTTGGGAATAAAACAATTCAAATCCAATGCATACCATCCAGAATCACAGGGAGTGCTGGAAAGGTTTCATTTGATATCAAAGACCATGTTCAGGGCTTATAGTCAACAATACCCAGATGATTAGGGTAAAGGATTTCCATTTGTACTATCCGTAAATCGAACAAATTCAATCCATTTGAATTAGTTTTTGGGCATGAAGTGAGAGGGCCACTAAAATTGATTAAGGAGAAATTGGTAAGCCAGAATTCAGAGACCACATGTTTGAACTATGTGTCAAATTTTATGGAATGACTAAATGGAGTGGGGGTGCTGGCTACATAGCTTTTAAAAAAACATCACAACATATAATGAAACAGGAAGTAGCCAATGAGTTAAAAACTTGCAATTTTGCTATTGGAGATAAAGTTACTTCCAATGGTAGGTGAACCTTTTAAATGAAGGTTTAATGGACCTTATTCCGTTAAAATGAGAGCGAGTGAGGTGACCCATTTGATAAAGACTCCAGACTGAAAGAAATCTCGTCGAGTATGTCATGTGAATATAATCAAAAGATATTTTGATCAGGAAGGAAAGCAAAAGGGGAATGTGAAACGAGTTACAACACAGAGTGAAGAACTAGTTCAGAGGATTCTGAATTGGACATTCCTCAAATTAAATTGGACAATGAGGAAGTTGTCAAAAATTGAGGTAAATTATTGAGTTACCTTCAGGAAGTGAATCAAAATGACCTGCAAGAGTTATTACGATCAGCTGGGAAATTATGCGGAAATAAGCTGGAAAGTACTAAGCTGGGAAGGTAGTAACTAAAGCCTTTAAGAACATAAGAACTAGGAGCAAGAGTAGGCCCTTCGAGCCTGCTCCACCAATTAGTAAGATCAGCTGGTCTTTGAGTCGATTTGTAGCTCAGGTTGAGGTTCTGGATGTAGGTTTGCTCGCTCAGCTGGAATGTTCATTGTCAGACATTTCATCACCATACTTTAACCTCCGGATGAAGTACTGGGGGTGCAGCCCACTTTCTATTTACATGTTTAGGTTTCCTTGGGTTAGTAGTGCCATTTCCTGTGGTGATGTAATTTCCTATGGTGATATCATTTCCTGTTCTTTTTCTCAGGGGGTTGGTAAATATGATCCAAGTCAATGTGTTTATTGATAGAGTTCCAGTTGGAATGCCATGCTTCTAGGAATTCTCGTGCATGTCTCTGTTGGGCATGTCCTAGGATGGATGTGTTGTCCCAGTTGAAGTGGTGTCCTTCCTCATCTGCATGAAAGAATCCAAGTGAAAGAGGGTCATGTCTTTCATGTTCATGTATCCGGATGGCTAGTTTTCCAGATAGATTCGGATGGATTTACAGATTGGTTGATACTCTACACTCTACATTCTGTTCTCTTTTCTGTTCATGTTTCATTCAGGAGGCTGTAAACAAATTCTGTTTTGTTTAAAACTGAGTGGTTTGACCAGATGCTTGAGTCCTGGAATATCCACCTTCCATCTGCCTAAGTTAACAAAAAATGTTAAGGTCTAGGCTACCTTCTTAAATGTTTTAACGGGGTCCATAACATAAGTCCAGTTCAGTTTCTTGTCCAGCCTAAATGTTTATCATGGGGAATTTAAATATGCTCATGTCATTGAATGATAAGCAGAGATGGTGACATTCTGTGCTACTGGTGACAGTAATCGTATGTCACCTGAGTGGCACAAATCCACTCAGATCATGCTAGTCTGCTAAAGTAGCTCATTGAGCACCATTCTATATGGAGTATTGGTCAAGTCACCTGATTTGTAAGTATCTGCTGAGTGACTCACCTTTGAAGATCACCACCCTTTATGCAGAAGGCCACAAGCTGAGGCATGAAGAGAAGAGGAAGAAATATGCTGACTACCTTAGCATTCAGAGATCTGCCACCATTTGTCCATCCATTATCACTTCCTTGGCAAATTCCAGCCAAACTCGACTGGAACAAGCATAGATTATGAGGCCACTTTTCATCCTGATAACACTTTCAGTTTCCACCTTCGTATTAATGTACGTGACTAAGCAGAACACCTGAAAGCCTAAGTAAGATATAACAGACATGAACTTACGATGTGAAGTACACAATAATTTTCCACTTCTCTGTCCGTTTCTTGCAGCAAATGTTATGACAATTATGATTCTCTCCAGAGGAAATTGTGGCCTTTCGAAATGCATCTCTGTCTACATGGTGGGCATGGCAGTAGCAGATCTATTTGTCATGATCTTCAATGTGATTGTTTACTTGATATTTAATTATCACTTTCCATATTCCTTTCTGTCTTACACTGCTGTTTGTAAGTTTATCTTGTACATAGCTTTTGCTACGCTGGATATGTCAGTGTGGTTCACAGTCACATTCACATTTGATCGATTTGTGGCGATCTGTTGTCATGACTTTAAGGAAAAGTACTGGACCAAGAGAATTGCAACTACAGTAATAGCAACATCTTCAGTCTTGACTTGTTTAAAGGGTATTCCTATGTTGTTTTCATATGAAGCTGAACAAATAAGTAACAATGTGCACTGAGGGTGCAGGACAAAAGCAGCTGTTTATACAATACCTGCATGGTCAGTGTAGAGTTGGATGCAGTCATTGTCAGTTGTTCTGCTTCCTTTTGCTCTCATGACCTTGTTTAATTCTTTGACTGTCAGACGTATTTTATTGGCTAACAGAACACTCAAGGGACTCCGAGCTAAAAGCACCGAGAGTCAGAGTGATCCAGAGGTGAGAGGTCGGAGGAAATCCATCATATTACTCTTCACTGTGTCAGGCACCTTTATTCTGTTGTGGTTAACATCTGTTGGAAGTTTTGCAGCCACCAGACTATCAAGCAATGTCTACTATCAAGGTGATAACTCCAATCCAGGATATATCGCCACGGAAACAGGATATCTGCTTGTGTATTTAAGTTCCTGTACAAACACGTGCATTTATGCAGCAACCCAGAGGAAATTCAGAGAAGAGCTGAGAGATGTTCTGAAGTCTCCTTGGGATAATTTCTTGATCCTTTTTTAAAAATAACGAACATGTGAATTCAAACCAAAAAAAAAATCTTGTAACTAAAACAACATTTCATCTGGTTTTCTGTATGAGAATATCAATCGTCCTGACAACCTGACAATAAGGAATGTTGGGAATGGCATGAATGTTCTTTAATAAGAGCTGAAATGGTCTATTTGAAAGTTATATTTTCAATAACTTTCCATTGATTCCCCAAAGTAAATGATGGATGACACTGACATCAAGTCTGGTCTGGTCTGACCTGGATGTCGGCAAGCAAGTATCTCTCGATGTTTCAGGAACCTGTCCCTCTTTGCAGTTGTAGTCGGCGGAGTTGTGTGTCTCGGGCGATCAATGTGAGGGGTCCAACAACTAGAATGAACTCAAAGCTCAGGTATCCCATGTAAACACAAGTTTCTGACCTTACCAAAGTGACAAGACAGCACAGTGGCTTAGTGGTTAGCACTACTGCCTCACAGTGCCAGGGGCAAAGTTCAATTCTAGCCTCAGTTTGTTTGCACATACTCTGATTTCCTCCCACAGTGCCAAGTTGTGCAGGTTCAGTGGGATGGCCACGTTAAATTGCCATTAGTTGTGGAAATTACAGGGATAAGGTTGGTGTGGACATAATGGGCTGAATAGTTTGCTTCCACACTGTAGAGATTCTGATTTTATTTGATGTTACTTACTTTCAAATGAGGGTTTCTCAACTATTCTGAGAAATCTCCTTACTCTTGAGTAAACACTTCCAACATCCATACAGAACCAGATTGTGTGCGATATGAAACTAAAAGATTTAGTGAAAGGTTTGTGGGTAGCATGATGGTTCACTGGTTCGGACTGCCAGAGAGATGGACTTGATCCCATCCTCCAGCGATTGTGTGGAGTTTCCACATTTTCCCCGAATCTGCAGGGTTTTTTCCAGGTGGTCCGGTTTCCACCCACAGTCCAAAGATGCACAGCTTAGGTGGATTGACCATGCTAAATCGCCAAGGAACTGTAAGCTAGGTAGACTGACTTTGAGAAATGCAGGGTTACGGGGATAAGGTGGGAGTTGGGTCTGATTAGATTAGATTAGATTTCCTACAGAGTGGGAACAGGTCCTTTGGCCCAACAAGTCCATACCAACCCTTCAAAGAGTAACCCACCCAGACGCATTCCCCTATCCTATATTTACACCTGACTAATGCACCTTGCATTATGGGCAATTTAGCACAACCAATTCACCAAGCCGGCACATCTTTTGGATTGTGAGTGGAACCCGGAGAACCCATAGGAAACCCACGCAGACACAGGGAGAATGTGTGTACTCCACACAGGCAGTCGCCTGAAGATGGAATCGAAGCCGCGTCCCTGGCACTGTGAGGCAGCAGCGCTAACCACTGAGCCACCGTGCCACCCCTCACTGAGCCACCGTGCCACCTCTGGGCAGGGCTCTCTTCTGAGGGTTGGTTTGGACTAAATTGGCCGAATGGCCTCCTTCCACACTGTAGGGATTCTATGAAGTCATTAAGATTTCATCTCAGAAGTTTTTAAAAAGCCCTCATTCTTCTGCTTGAAAGCAGGATAATATCCTTCCATCATCAACAAAGAATTCAGAGGGGAGTGGTTGTGGTAACCAGAGTTACAGATTTGAGGATGGGGTAACAGGTGTACAGGTAGATAGAGTGTGCAGAGAGTCTGTGAGGAAAGACAGACAGTTGACAGGACAAAGTTGCAGTCGGTGTGATGGGGTGAAGTATGTCCATTTTAATGCAAGACGTGTCAGGAATAAGGATAATGAACTTAGAGCATGGATCTGTACTTGGAGCTGAAGTCCTGTGGCCATTATAGAGGCTTGGATATCACAGGGACAGGAATGGTTGTTGGATGTTCCAGGGTTCAAGTGTTTCAAAAGGAATAAGGAGGGAGGTAAAAGAGGTGGGGGAGTGGGATTCCTAATCAGGGATAGTATCACAGCTGCAGAAAGGTAGGTTGTTGAAGAGAGTTTGCCAACTGAATAATTATGGTGGAAGTCAGAAACAGGAAAGGAGCAGTCACTTTATTGGGAGTTTCCTATAGACCTCCACACAGCAACAGAGACACGGAGGAGCACATTGGGAGGCAGATTTTTGGAACAGTGCAGAAGTAGCAGGGTTGTTACCATGGGTGACTTCAACTTCCTCAATATTGATTGGATCTGACTTAATGCAAAGAGTTTGGATGGAGCAGATTTTGTCAGGTGTGTCCAGGATGTAGATAGGCTGACAAGAGGGGAGGCCATGTTGGATTTGGTGCTTGAAACGAACCAGGTCTGGTGTCAGATCTTTCAATGGGAGAGCATTTCAGTGATAGTGATCCTAACTCCCTGATCTTTACTACGGTCATGGAGAAGAATTGGAGCAGATAGTGTGGGGAGGTATTTAATTTGGGAAAGGGGGAATTACAAAGCTATTAGGCATGAACTGTGGAGCATAAATTGGGAACAGATGTTCTCAGGGAAATGAATGTCGATAATGTGGAAGGAGCACTTACTGCAAATGCTGGATAGGTTTGTCCCACTGAGGCAAGAAAAGGATGGTAGGGTGAAGGAATCTTGGGTGACAAGGGATATGGAACATCCAGTCAAGAGGAAGAAATAAGCTTACTTAAGGTTGAGGAGGCAAGGATCAGACAGGACTCTAGAGGGCTACAAGGCAGCCAGGAAGGAACTGAAGGATGGACTGAGGAGAGCTAGAAGGGGGCATGGAAAAGCTTTAGCGCGTAGAACTAAGGAGTCCCTCAAAGTTGCCACCCAAGTTGATAGGGTTGTTAAGATGGCATATTGGTTTTCATCAGCAGGGGGATTGAGTTTAAGAGCCATGAGGTTATGCTGCAGCTCTATAAAACCCTACTTAGACCACTCTTGGTTGCCTGATTATCGGAAGGATGTAGATGCTTTAGAGAGGGTGGAGAGGAGGGTTACCAACATACTGCCTGGATTGGAGGGCTTGTCATATGAAGAGAGGTTGTGGGAGCTCAAGCTTTTCTCATTGGAGCAAAGAAGGATGAGAGATGATTTGATAGAGATGTACAAGATGTTGAGGGGGTTAGATAGAGTGGATAGCCAGAGACTTTTTCCCAGGGCAGAAATGGCTATCACAAGAGGGCATAATTTTAAGGTGATTGGAGGAAGGTAAAGGGGAGGTGTCAGAGGGAGGTTCTTTTCTCAGAGAGTGGTGGGTGTGTAGAATGCACCGCCAGGCGTGGTGGTAGAGTCAGAGACATTAGGGACATTTAACCAACTCTTGGATAGGCACATGGAAGATGATACAACGAGGGGCATGTAGGTTAGTTCGATCTTAAGTAGGATAAAAGGTCAGCACAACATCGAGAGCCGAAGGGTCTGTACTGTGCTGTACCGTTCTACGTTCTATAATGCTTAAGAAATTCTGTTGTTCTATCAACATTTGTGGACATAAAAGATTCGATCTGCTCTTCATTTTTTGGACATCCTCTATCGTGCTCCCACATGTGTGGAGAGTTTGTGTCTTGTCTACTTAGCACATAACAGAGAGCACAAAAGTCTCCCTTTCACATCCTAATTAACACCATATTTTACATGTTATTGTTGCTTTAACCTTCTTTAACAAGGTGTGGCGAGTTGGAGATGGGGGGAAACAAAGATATCTTTCCTCCAGCAGACAAGAGTTAGAAGCATTTGGCATGTACATGTGCTCCTCACTGGCACGGAAACAGAGAGAGGGAGAGAGACAAAATTAGACAGAAACAGAAACAAAGATCAGGACATAGACAGAAGCCATTTAATCGAGACATAGAGAGATGCAGGCAGAGATAGAGTGACAATTTTAAGAAATGAACCTGTGCAGACAAACCCTGAATCTTTCGAGCATTAATGTTGGAGATTTGGGGATAGGTACTATCTTGTTACAGGACAATGGGTGGGAGACAGTGGAACATTTCTCAAAGACACTGAACCAGTGTCATTCATTCAGATAGTGGCTGCTGATGCCTCTTCCTGGCCCCTTTTTCTTTCCTCATGGTTCTGGTCCTCCAAGTGTCACCTCCTTGTAAATCCAACCATGCACATGGTGGCCATCTTGGAATGATGTCAACACACGTGTACCATTCGACCTCTGAACATTTCTTTGACTCAACAGTGGCATTTGCTGTTACCATGGAGCATGCTCACCATGTGACGCTTTAAAACATGTACGCACGGACTTCAGGGGAACACAGCAGGGTGGGGATTGATCAGGTCCAGGGCCAAAGAAACTGGGAGATGTGGAGAAGTAAGGAAGAGATCTAGGGATAGAGACTTGGACTAGGTAGGGGTGAGCAAAGAGGTCAGTGGAGTGATCCTGAATGGGGAGGAAAAAATTGTGACAGGGGAAGAGGTCAGGACTGGGCGCAATAGATCGGAATTCGGAAGCATGAGATAGGAACAGAAACAGAAATTGCTGGAAAAGCTCAGTACGTGTGGCAGCAACTGTGATAAGAAATCAGAGTTAACTTTTCAGGTCCAGTAGACCCTTCTTCAGAACTGATGGTAGTTCAGATAAAGTTAGTTTTTATGCAGAAGATAGACTGGGGTAGGACGTAAGCAGTAAATGATAGGTGGAGGCAAAGCCCAAAAAGAGGAGCAGTTAGATAGTTGTTAACAATCACCTTGGGAGAAAGAATGGCTGCTGATTAGATTAGATTACCTGCAGTGTGGAAACAGACCTTCGGCCCAACAAGTCCACAGCAACCCCCCGAAGAGTAACCCACCAAGACCCATTTCCCTCTGACTAATGTACCTAACACTATGGACTATTTAGCATGGCCAATTCACCTTACCTGCATATCGTTGGATGGAAACCAACACAGACACAGGGAGAATGTGCAAACTCCACATAGACAGTCGCCTGAGGCTGGAATCAAACCTGGGAGCCTGGTGCTGTGAGGCAGCAGTGCTAACCACTGAGCCACCATGCCAATCTATTAATGGCTACCAATGGGTTGTGTGTAATCGCAGAACACATGATCATAAAGCCTGATGTCTGGGAGTTGGGGGAAGGCGCCTCAAGCCCTTAAATTGTTGAACTTGGTATTGAGTCTAGAGGGCTGTCGAGCTCGCAAGCAGAAAATAAGGTACTGTTCATCCAGCTGAGCTTCACTGGAACACAGCTGTAAGCCTGAGGCAGAGATGTTGACCAGGAAGCAAGGGGATATGTTGACGTGGAAACCAAGAGGAAGGTCAGGGCCATTTCTATGGACAGAATAAGACCACAAAACCATAAGACATAGGAACAGAATTTAGGCCATTCACCCCATCGGGTCTGCTCCAATAAGTTTCTCAACCCCATTCTCCTGTTCTCTCCCCGTAACCCTTGATCCCCTTGATACTCAAAAACCTATCTCAGTCTTATACTCACTGACCTGGCCTCCACAGCCTTCTGTGGTAATGAATTCCGCAGATGCACTACTCTCTGGCTGAAGACGTTTCACCTTATTTCCATTCTAAAATCTTTCCTTGATTCTAAGGCTATGTCCTCAGGTCTTAATCTCTCTTGCCAATGGAAACATTTTCCCAACACCCACTCTGTCCAGACCATTCAGTATTCCGTATGTTTCAATTAGATCCCCACCGCCCCTCCACCCCCACCCCCACCCCGGATCTTTCTAAACACCATCTATTATAAACCCAGAGACCTCAAACACTCCTCATATGTTAGGTTTTTCATTCCTGGGACCATTCTCGTGGACCTCCTCTGAACACACTCCACGGCCAGTACATCCTTCCTGAAAGATGGGGCCCAAAACTGCACACAGTACTCCAAATATGGTCTGACCAGAGTTATAGGGCCTCAGAAGTATGACCCTGCTTTTATATTCAAGTCATCTCATAATAAATGCCATAATTGCGTTTGCCTTCCTAACTACTGACTCAACCTGCAAGTTTACCTTGAGAGAATCCTGGACTAGAACTCCCAAGTCTCTGCACTTCAGGCTTTTTTAGATTAGATTACTTACAGTGTGGAAACAGGTCCTTCGGCCCAACAAGTCCACACCGACCCACCAAAGCGCAACTCACCCATACCCCTAACCCTACTCCTACATTTACCGCTTACCTAACACTACAGGCAATTTAGCATGGCCCATTCACCTGAACTGCACATCTTTGGACTGTGGGAGGAAACCGGAGCACCCAGAGGAAACCCACGCAGACACGGGGAGAACGTGCAAACTCCACACATTCAGTCGCCTGAGGCGGGAATTGAACCCAAGTCTCTGGTGGTGTGAGGCAGCAGTGCTAACCACAGTGCCAGTTCCTGAATTTTCTCCACCTTTAGAAAATAGTCCATGTCCCTATTCTTCCTACCAAAGTGCATGACCACACACTTTTCCGTGTTGTACTCCATCTGCCACTTCTATGCCCACTCTCCTAAATTGTGCAAATGCTTCTGCAGCCTCCATGTCTCCTCAATGCTACCTGTCCCTCTACCTATCTTTATGTTGTCTGTAAGCTTAGCCAGAATCCCCTCAGATCGTTCATCTAGATTATTAATGTATAAAGTGAAAGGTTGTAGTCCAAACACTGAGCCTTGCGGAACACCACTTGTCGCCAGCTGCCATCCTGAGAAGGACCCTTTTATCCCCACTCTCTGCTTTATGCCAGAAAGCCAGGCTTCTATCTATTCTAGCACCTTGCCTCTGACACCACGGGCCCTTATCTTACTCAGTAGCCTCCAATGTGTCACCTTGTTAAAGGTCTTCTTGAAGTCCAGGCAGACAACATCCATTGGCTCTCCTTGTTCTAACCTGATGAAATTACGGCACATCTGGAGAATAGTAACAGGATAGGACAGAGTCAGCATGGATTTATGAAGGCGAAATCATGCTTGACTAATCTTCTTGAATTTTTTGAGGATGTAACTCGGAAGATGGACGAGGGAGATCCAGTGGATGTGGTGTACCTGGACTTTCAGAAAGCTTTTGATAAAGTCCCACACAAGAGGTTAGTGAGTAAAATTAGGGCGCACGGGATTGGGGGCAAAGTACTAGATTGGATAGAGAATTGGTTGGCTAATAGGAAACAAAGGGTAGTGATTAACGGCTCCATTTTGAAATGGCAGGCAGTGACCAGTGGGGTACCGCAGGGATCCGTGCTGGGACCGCAGCTTTTTACAATATATGTAAATGATATAGAAGATGGTATCAGCAATAACATTAGCAAATTTGCTGATGACACAAAGCTAGGTGGTAGGGTGAAATGTGATGAGGATGTTAGGGGATTACAGGGTGACCTGGACAAGTTAGGTGAGTGGGCAGATGCATGGCAGATGCAGTTTAATGTGGATAAATGTCTGGTTATCCACTTTGGTGGCAAGAACAGGAAGGCAGATTACTACCTCAATGGTATCAAATTAGGTAAAGGGGCTGTTCAGAGAGTTCTGGGTGTTCTTGTCCACCAGTCAATGAAGGCAAGCATGCAGGTACAGCAGGTCGTGAAGAAGGCTAATAGCATGCTGGCCTTCATAACAAGAGGGATTGAGTATAGAAGCAAAGAGGTGCTTCTGCAGCTGTACAGGGCCCTGGTGAGACCACACCTGGAGTACTGTGTACAGTTCTGGTCTCCAAATTTGAGGAAAGACATTCTGGCTATTGAGGGAGTGCAGCGTAGGTTCACGAGGTCAATTCCTGGAATGGCAGGATTGCCTTACACGGAAAGACTGAAGCGACTGGGCTTGTATACCCTTGAGTTTAGAAGACTGAGAGGGGATCTGATTGAAACGTATAGGATTATGAAAGGACTGGACACTCTGGCAGGAGGGAACATATTTCCGTTGATGGGGGAGTGCCGAACCAGAGGACACAACTTAAAAATACGGGGTAGACCATTTAGGACAGAGATGAGGAGAAACTACTTCACCCAGAGAGTGGTGGCTGTGTGGAATGCTTTGCCCCAGAGGGCAGTGGAGGCCCAGTCTCTGGATTCTTTTAAGAAAGAATTGGATAGAGCTCTTAAAGATAGTGGAGTCAAGGGGTATGGAGATAAGGCTGGATCAGGATACTGATTAGGAATGATCAGCCATGATCATATTGAATGGCGGTGCAGGCTCGAAGGGGAGAATGGCCTACTCCTGCATCTATTGTCTATTGTCTATTGTCTGTTTGCTACCTCCACAAAGAATTCTAGCAGATTTGACAGACTTGTCCTCCCTTTGATTAAAGAGAAAGTGAGGACTGCAGATGCTGGAGATCAGAGCTGAAAATGTGTTGCTGGAAAAGTGCAGCAGGTCAGGCAGCATCCAAGGAGCAGGAGAATCGACGTTTCGGGCATGAGCCCTTCTTTAGGATTCCTACACTATTCCAATGACCATTTCATATCCAAAGACCATTTAAATGCCCTTTAGAGTTGGCGACTCTACAAATGTTGCAGGCCGTGCATTCCACATCCTGCCTACTCTCTGAGTAAAGAAACAACCTCTGACATCTGTCCTTAATCTATGAGCCCTCAATTTAAAGCAATGTCCCCTTGTACGAGCCAGCACCATCCGAGGAAAAAGGCTCTTGCTGTCCACCTGATCAAAACCTCCAATTATCTTCTATGTCTCAATTTAGTCACCTCTCAACCTTCTTCTCTCTAACGAAAATAGTCACAACTTTTCCTCGTAAGACTTTCCGTCCATACCAGGAAACATCCTAGTAAATCTCCTCTGAACCCTTTCCAAAGCTTCCACATCCTTCCTATAATGCGGTGACCAGAACAGCACACAATACTCCAAGTGGGGCTGCACCAGAGCTTTGTACAGTGACCAGAACTGTACGCAATATTTCGAGTGTGGCCACTCCAGAGTTTTGTACAGCTGCAGCATGACCTTATGACTCCAAAACTCAATCCCTCTACTAATAAAAGCTAACACACCGTATGCCTTCTTAACAGCCCTGTCAACCTGGGTGGCAACTTTCAAGGATCTATGTACCTGGACACCGAGATCTCTCTGCTCATCTACACTGCCAAGAATCTTACCATTCGCCCAATACTTGGCATTCCTGTTACTCCTTCCAAAGTGAATCACCTCACACGTTTCTGCATTAAACTCCATTTGCTACTTCTCAGCCAAGTTCTGCAGCTTATCTATGTCTCTCTGTAACTCACAATATCCTTCAGCACTATCCACAACTCGACCGACCTTAGTGTCATCTGCAAATTTACTAAACCATCCTTCTACAACTATCCAGGTCATTTATAAAAATGACAAACAGCTGTGGACCCAAAACAGATCCTTGCAGTACACCACTAGTAACTGAACTCCAGGATAAACATTTCCCATCAACCGCCACCCTCTGTCTTCTTTCAGTTAGCCAATTTCTGATCCAAACAGCTAACTCACCCTCAATCCCATGCCTCTGTATTTTGTGCAATAGCCGACCATGGGCAAAGTTATCAAACATCTTTCTGAAATCCATATACACCACATCAACCTCTTTACCTTCATCTACCTGTTTGGTCACCTTCTCAAAGAACTCATTTAGGTTTGTGAGGCGTGACCTCCCTTCACAAAACCGTGTTGACTATCCCTAACCAACTTATTTCTATTGAGATGATTATAAATTCTATCTCTTATTACCCTTTTCAACACTTTATCCACAACTGAAGTAAGGCTCCCTGGTGTATAATTTCCAGGGTTGTCTCTACTCCCCTTTTTGAACAAGGGAACAACATTTGCTGTCCTCCAGTCTTCTGGCACTACTCCTATCAACAATGATGACATAAAGATTAAAGTCAAAGGCTCTGCAATCTCCTCCTTGGCTTCCCAGAGAATCCTAGGATAAATCCCATACAGTCCAGGGGACTTATCTATATTCACTCTTTCCAGAATTGCAAACACCTCCTCCTTCTGTACTGCAATCCTAACTAGTCTTGCAGCCTGCACTTTTGTATCCTCCACGATAACCTTTTCTTTTGCCAGTGTAAATACTGATGAAAAATGGTCATTTAGCACTTCCCCATATCCTCTGACTCCACACACAACTTCCCACTACTGCCCTTGATTGTCCCGAATCTTACTCTAGTTATTCTTTTATTCCTGATATACCTATACAAAGCTTTAGGATTTTCCCTGATCCTACCCACCAATGACTTCTCATGTCCCCTCCTGGTTCTTCTTAGCTCTCTCTTTAGGTCTTTCCTGGCTAATGTGTAATTCTCACTCACCCTAACTGAACCATCACATTTCATCCTGATGTAAGCCTTTTGCTTCTTGACCAGAGATTCAACTTCCTTCATAAACCAGGGCTCCCGCGCTCAAAAACCTCCTCCCTGCCTGACAGCTGATTACTTATCTAAGACACGCAGGAGCTGTTCCCTAAATAAGTTCACATTTCTAACGTGTCCATTTCCTGTAGTTTCCTTCCCCATCCAATGCATCCTAAATCTTGTCTAATCGCATCATAATTGCCTTTCCCCCAGCTATAACTCTTGCCCTGCGGTATATTCCTACCTCTTTCCATCGCTAAGGTAAACATAACCGAAATGTGGTCACTATCACTAAAATGCTAACCTACCTCCAAGTCTAACACCTGGCTGGGTTCGTTACCCAATATCAAATCCAATGTGGCCTCGCCCCTTGTTGGCCTGTCTGCATACTGTGTCAGGAAACCCTCCTGCACACACTGGACAAAAACTGACCCATCCAAGCTACTTGAACTATAGTATTCCCAGTCAATATTTGGGAACTTAAAGTCCCCATAACAACTACCCTGTTACTCTCACTCCAATCGAGAATCATCTTTGCTATCCTTTCCTCAACATCTCTGGATCTATTTGGAAGCCTACAGCAAACTCTCAACAGGGTGACCTCTCTTTTTCCTGTTTCTAACCTCAGCCCATGCTACCTCAGGAGATGAGTCCTCATCAAACGCCCTTTCTGCCAACGTAATACTGCCCTTGACTAACAATGCCACACCTTTCCCTCTTTTACCATCTTCTCTGTTCTTCCTGAAACATCTCAATCCCAGAACCTGCAATAATCATTCCTGTCTCTGCTCTATCCATGTCTCTGAAATGGTCACAGCATTGAAATCCCAGGTAACAACCCATGATGCAAATTCACCCACCTTATTCTGGATGCTCCAGGCATTGAAATAGACACACTTCAAACAAATTCTTTGCTTGCCAGTACCCTCTTGTGACCCTGAAACCTTATTTCGGACCTCACTCATCTCAATTTCCATATACTTGAACTATAATTTCAGTTACCATCCTCTTGCTGAATTAGTTTAGATTCCCCCGAAGAGCATTGGCAAATGCCCCCACCCCCAGGATATTGGTATCCCTCTGGTTCAGGTGAAGACCATCCTGTTTGTACAGGTCCCACCTTCCCCAGAATGAGTCCCAATTATCCGGGAAACCAAACCCTTACTCCTGTACCATCCCTGTAGCCATGTGTTCAACTCCTCTCTCTCTCTCTCTTTCTCTCTCTCTATTCCTCGCCTCACTAGCACATGGCACAGGCAACAAACCAAAACTAACAACTTTGTCTGTTCTAGCTCTAAGTTTCCATCTTAGCTCCTGGAAGTTATGCCTTAAATCCCCATTTCTCTTCCTACCTATGTCATTGGTGCCTATGTGGACTTGGGGCTGCTCCTCCTCCCCCTCAAAGATCCCAAAAACATGATCAGAGACATCACGAATCTGGGGGGAAACACACCAACCGTGAGTCCCTCCTGTGCCCACAGAACCTCCTATCTGTATCCCCAGCTATGGAGTTCCCAATGACTACTGCTCTGCTCCTCTTCCCCTTTCCCTTCTGAGCAACAGGGACAGACTCTGTGCCAGAGCCCTGTGCCACATTGCTCACCCCTGGTAAGTCGCTCCCTCCAAACAGTTTCCAATATGGTATACTTGTTGTTGAGGGGAACGGCCACAGGGGATCTCTGCACTGCCTGTCAGTTCCCTTTCCGTCCCCTGACTGTAACCCATCTGCCTTCTTGTACCTGAAGTGTGACTACCTCCCTGTAACTCCTCTCAATAACCCTCTCCGCCTCCTGAATGATCCGAAGTTCATCCAGCTCCAGCTCCAGTTCCCTAACGCGGTTTTCGAGGAGCTGGAGTTGGATGCACTTCCCGCAGATGTAGTCAGCAGGGACACAAGTGGTGACCCTTACCTCCCACATTCTGCAGGAGGAACATTGAACTGCCCCAATCTCCATCCCCACTGTTCTAAATTCCCAACAAGATGACTGAAAACTGAAAAAAAACGAAACCAGTCACCTTATCAATTGGTGCACAGAACCTTTTTTTTTGGTTAGAGGAGGAGTTTGGGTGGGCGACACTACCCAAGGAGTATTTTAGGTAAAGCAACCGCCCAATTAAAAAGCCTTACTTACTCAGCAGTCAAGTGTCTGCTCTGGCTCGTGTGTGCTCTGCCTATACATGAAGCAAGTTTCTAAACTTTACTCCCACCTTTCCATCGGGCCTCTGGTCCTTGCTGTCGCTCCTTCCACTGCAACTGATCTTGGTAAAGGCCCCAGCAATCTTTTCGCTTACCTCTTTCAATAACCTGGGGTAGATACCATTGGGCCCTGGGGACTTATTCACCTTAATATCCTTCTGAAAACTCAGACTCCTCTTCACAGAGAGAATATCCTCTATTGCATTGCGTGGCCCCACCACAGTGCTAGACGGGACAGAATTCGAAAATATAGACAAAAAACAGCAGATGCTGGAATTCAACACATTCAAGCAGCAAGTTGGAACAACACAGCAAGGCAGGCAGCACCAGGAGGATGGAACAACACAACAAGGCAGGCAGTACAAGGAGGGTGGAACAACACAACAAGACAGACAGCACCAGGAGGCTGGAACAACACAGCAAGGCAGGCAGCACCAGGAGGGTGGAACAACACAACAAGGCAGGCAGTACCAGGAGGGTGGAACAACACAACAAGACAGACAGCACCAGGAGGCTGGAACAACACAGTAAGGCAGGCAGGACCAGGAGGGTGGAACAACACAGCAAGACAGACAGCACCAGGAGGGTGGAACAACACAGCAAGGCAGGCAGCAACAGGAGGGTGGAACAACACAGCAAGGCAGGCAGCACCAGGAGGGTGGAACAACACAACAAGGCAGGCAGTACCAGGAGGGTGGAACAACACAACAACACAGACAGCAACAGGAGGCTGGAACAACAGAGTAAGGCAGGCAGGACCAGGAGGGTGGAACAACACAGTAAGGCAGGCAGCACCAGGAGGGTGGAACAACACAGCAAGACAGACAGCACCAGGAGGGTGGAACAACACAGCAAGGCAGGCAGCAACAGGAGGGTGAAACAACACAACGAGGCAGGCAGCACCAGGAGGGTGGAACAACACAGCAAGGCAGCACCAGGAGGGTGGAACAACACAGTGAGGCAGGCAGCACCAGGAGGGTGGAACAACACAACAAGGCAGGCAGCACCAGGAGGGTGGAACAACACAGCAAGGCAGGCAGCACCAGGATGGTGGAACAACACAGCAAGGCAGGCAGCAACAGCAGGGTGGAACAACACAGAAAGGCAGGCAGGACCAGGAGGGTGGAACAACACAGTAAGCCGGCCAGCACCAGGAGGGTGGAACAACACAACAAGGCAGGCAGGACCAGGAGGGTGGAACAACACAACATGGCAGGCAGGACCAGGAGGGTGGAACAACACAGCAAGGCAGGCAGCAACAGGAGGGTGGAACAGCACAACAAGGCTGGCAGGACCAGGAGGGTGGAACAACACAAAAGACAGACAGCACCAGGAGGGAGGAACAACACAGTAAGGCAGGCAGCATCAGGAGCGTTGAAAAACACAGTAAGGCAGGCAGCACCAGGAGGGTGCAACAACACAGTAAGGCAGGCAGCATCAGGAGCGTTGAAAAACACAGTAAGGCAGGCAGCACCAGGAGGGTGCAACAACACAGTAAGGCAGGCAGCACCAGGAGGCTAGAACAACACAGCGAGGCAGGCAGCACCAGGACGGTGGAGAAATCAACGTTTCATGTTCAGCCCTTCTTTAATCTTTTGATTCTGAGCATCCACCAACGGATAATCCCCCACACTCCAGGTACATTCCACCTTTTGGCAGGGATCCTGACTTGTTGCTTTGATCTTTGGATCAAAAAGGAGGGATTGTGGAAGCTGTTTTTGCAAGCCTGCCTGTTTGCAGCCATTTTACTCAGACATTATATTGTTCTCACCAGGCTTGGCCCCTTGCCCTGGGTGACCCCTAGCATACTAGTACATTCTGCATTAACCACATAAATTCCACTCTTCCCACAGAACTTCTGCTTTTTATCTGCAGCTACCTGCTAAGCAAAAGCGCAGCCCTGCCAGATTTTATCAATGGGCAAATCTAGCCTCTGGAATGTGCATTGACTCAAGATCTGAGAACAATAGCTTGTTATGTACCGTCTAAGATAAGGCCGACCTCAGACTCTGCCTGGTGTATTGTCATGTAGCCCTCTAGTGACTGTCCTGTAGTTGGTGTCTGATTGAGCAACTGGCAGCTAGTTCTCTATTGTACTATATAAATCCACAGTGATCTGGAACGCTTTGAAGTAATACCGGACTGTATGAAGCAAAGGTGAGCTCCCTAATGTCTGAGTCTGGAGAATTTCTTCAACAACTTGAAACGTTGATTTCTCCACCTCTTAATGGTACCTAGCATTGCTGTGCTCTTCCAGCCTCCTGCTTGTCTACCTTTGAATAGACATGGCCACTCAAGACTGGGCACCCATGAGGCACTGTGGGCCATCGACAGCAGTCGATTTCTACTCCAAAACAATCCACAACCTCATGGCTTGACATATCCCTCACTCAACCCCTTCCCATCACACCAGGACTTTAAGCCTGTTTCAATGAAGATTGCAGCTGAAAAATGTGTTGCTGGAAAAGCTCAGAAGGTCAGGCAGCATCCAAGGAGCAGGAGAATCGACGTTTCGGGCATAAGCCCTACTTCAGGAATGAGGAGGGTGTGCCAAGCAGGCTAAGATAAAAGGTAGGGAGGAGGGACTTGGGAATATGAGAGGTGGAAGGAGGTTAGTGTGGAAACAGGCCCTTCGTCCCAACAAGTCCACACCGCCCCGCCGAAGCATAACCCACCCATACCCCGTTACCTAACGCTACGGGCAATTTAGCATGGCTAATTCACCTGACCTGCACCTCTTTGGACTGTGGGAGGAAAGCGGAGCAAACCCGCGCAGATACGGGGAGAACGTGCAAACTCCACACAGTCAATCGCCCGAGGTAGGAATTGAACCGGGGTCTCTGGCGCTGTGAGACAGCAGTGCTAACCACTGTGCCACCGTGCCGCCCACAAGGTGAGGGCGATAAGCCGGAGAGGGGGTTGGGGCGGAGAGGTCTCTTACCCGCCCTCTATCTCTTCACAGCTGCCTCTTACCCAAGCTCGATCTCTTCATGGCTGCCTCTTACCCGCCCTCGATCTCTTCATAGCGCCTCTTACCCGTTCTCGATCTCTCCATCGCCAACTGCCGCCGCGACATCAACTGCCTCAACTTCTCCGGCCCTCTTACCCACTCCAACCTCTCAGCCACGCAACGTGCAGCCCTCCACTCCCTCCGCTCCAACCCCAACCTCACTATCAAACCGGCAGACAAGGGAGGCGCGGTGGTAGTTTGGCGCACTGATCTTTACATTGCTGATGTTAAATGCCAGCTCGCGGACACCTCCTCCTATTGCCCCCTTGACCATGACGCCACCTCCCACCACCAAACCATCATCTCCCAGACCATCCATAACCTCATCACCTCAGGGGATCTCCCATCCACCGCCTACAACCTCATAATCCCACAACCCTTCACCACCAGTTTCTACCTCCTGCCCAAAATCCACAAACCTGAATGCCCCGGCCGACCCATTGTCTCAGCCTGCTCCTGCCCCACCGAACTCATCTCTGCATACCTTGACATGGTCCTGTCCCCCTTAGTCCAAGAACTCCCCACCTCTGTTCGGGACACCACCCATGCCATCCACCTCCTCCAGGATTTTCGCTTCCCTGGCCCCCAATGCCTTATCTTCACCATGGATATCCAGTTCTTAAACACCTCCATCCCCCATCACGAAGGCCTCAAAGCCCTCTGCTTCTTCCTTTCCCACCGAACCAACCAGTACCCTTCCACTGA
Organism: Chiloscyllium punctatum; assembly: GCF_047496795.1. NCBI lineage: Eukaryota > Metazoa > Chordata > Chondrichthyes > Orectolobiformes > Hemiscylliidae > Chiloscyllium > Chiloscyllium punctatum. Next base: position 20,901,840 of record NC_092753.1, read on the forward strand.
CACCCTCCTTCGACTGACTGAACTGGTCCTCACTCTGAACAACTTCTCTTTCCAATCCTCCCACTTCCTCCAAACCATAGGAGGAGTCATGGGCACCCGCATGGGCCCCAGTGGGTAAATCTTTAGATTTACTCCATGGAATATCCTCCTAAGTACAGCCTTAATGTTAAGCCCTAAGTAAAAACACCATTCCGCTTTCTCTTTTGCACCCCACCCAACCCCCCCTCCCCACCCTTCCTGTAGCATCTATACTTTGAAACACTGAGTCGCCAGTCTTGTCCATCCCTGAGCTATGTCTCTGTAATAGCTATGATATTCCAGTCCCATGTTCCCAACCATGCCCTTTGTTAATCTGCCTTACCAGTCATGCCTCTTGCATTGAAATAAATGCAGTTGAATTTATCAGTTCTATCTCATTGTCCGCTATACTCGAATATTTTATTTGCTCCTTTACCCAACAGCACCAGCCTCCGACTGATATCTTTACTCATTCTCTCATTTGGTACGAATCCCAGCCTTACTAGTTTAAATCTTCCTGGGTGGCTCTCGCAAATCTCCCTGCCAGTATATCGTATTAGCACCTTTCCAATTCAGGTGCAATCCATCCTTCTTATACAGGTCACTTTTACCCCAAAATGGATAGCCTTCTCTACTGCATCAGCTCCTCACACATCTGGATAGTAGTAACAGGATAGGTCAGAGTCAGCATGGATTTATGAAGGGGAAATCATGCTTGACTAACCTCCTGGAATTTTTTGAGGATGTAACTCTGAAGATGGACGAGGGAGATCCAGTGGATGTAGTGTACCTGGACTTTCAGAAAGCTTTTGATAATGTCCCACATAGAAGGTTAGTGAGCAAAATTAAGGTGCATGGTATTCGGGGCAAAGTACTAACTTGGATTGAAAGCTGGTTGGCTGATAGGAAACAAAGAGTAGCGATAAACTGCTCCATTTCAGAATGGCAGGCAGTGACCAGTGGGGTACCGCAGGGATCAGTACTGGGACTGCAGCTTTTTACAATATATGTTAATCATATAGAAGATGGTATTAGCAATAACATTAGCAAATTTGTTGATTATACCAAGCTGGGTGGCAGGGTGAAATGTGATGAGGATGTTAGGAGATTACAGGGTGACCTGGACAGGTTAGGTGAGTGGTCAGATGCATGGCAGATGCAGTTTAATGTGGATAAATGTATGGTTATCCACTTTGGTGGCAAGGAAAGGAAGGCAGATTACTACCTAAATGGAATCAATTTAGGTAAAGGGGCAGTACAAAGAGATCTGGGTGTTCTTGTACACCAGTCAATGAAGGTAAGCATGCAGGTACAGCATGCTGGCCTTCATAACAATAGGGATTGAGTACAGAAGCAAAGAGGTTCTTCTGCAGCTGTACAGGGCCCTGGTGAGACCACACCTGGAGTACTGTGTGCAGTTCTGGTCGCCAAATTTAAGGAAAGACATTTTGGCTATTGAGGGAGTGCAGCGTAGGTTCACAAGGTCAATTCCTGAAATGGCGGGATTACCTTACACTGAAAGACTGGAGCGACTGGGCTTATATACCCTTGAGTTTAGAAGACTGAGAGGGGATCTGATTGAGACACAAGATTATTAAAGGATTGGACAATCTGGAGGCAGGAAACATGTTTCCGCTGATGGGTGAGTGCCGAACCAGAGGACACAGCTTAAAAATACGGGGTAGACCATTTAGGACAGAGATGAGGAGAAACTTCTTCACCCAGAGAGTGGTGGCTGTGTGGAATGCTCTGCCGCAGAGGGCAGTGGAGGCCCAATCTTTGGATTCATTTAAGAAAGAGTTGGATAGAGCTTTCAAGGATGGTGGAATCAAGGGCTATGGAGATAAGGCAGGAACAGGACACTGATTAAGGATGATCAACCATGATCATATTGAATGGTGGTGCAGGCTTGAAGGGCAGAATGGCCTACTCCTGCATCTATTGTCTATTGTATTCTTCTGCTCTACCCTCCTGTTCCTACTCTCACATGACACGATGAGTAATCCAGACATTATTCAAGGACTTACTTTTTAAACCTGCTGTCTAATTTTCTATATTCTCTCTTCAGAACCTTATCTTTTTCTTTTCCTGTGTCATTAGTTCCAATGTATACAACAACCTCCTTTTAGTCCCTTTCCTCCTTTGAGAATATTCTGCAACCTCTCAGAGATATTCTTGACCAAGCACTCGGCAGGCAACATACCATTCTGATAATGCATTGCTGGCTGCAGAAACATCTGTCTGTACCTCTGATTAGAGGGTCCACTTTCAGAATCGATCACTTGGATCCTAACATACGTTTTGTTACAGTAGAGCTAATCTCTGTACCAGAAACTTGGCTGTCAGTGCTACATTCCCCCGAAAGTCAATCACCCCCTACAATTTCCAAACAGGATTCCTGTTTGAGGTAGGGAGAGCCACATGACACTCCTGCACTCTGCCTATCCCTCCTACCTTCCTAAAAGTAACCCATCCACCCAACTGTATCCATGGCTTTTCTACTTTCCTGAAAACTGCCATCTGGTGATTATGATTTGAAAAGGTCAGAAAAGTGAAATCACAAGAGGGCTGTGATTTGATTGGCCAATAAGGAGTCTGTGCAATTTGAATCGGTATTAAACTGAATTTCGTTAATTTATTGGTTACAACTTGCATAAAGAGAAATACAAACACAGTTAAGGATTAAAAAAATAAATTAAATAAAAGGAGTGGGGGTCAGGTGGTGTCTTGTTTCTCCATGATGTGGAAGTTGGTGGATCCTACTGCAGTTCCCAGTGACCATGCTTGTAGTAAATGTTGGTTGCTGGAAAAACTCCGATGAACTGGAGTCTGAGCTTCCAACATTGTGACACATCAAGAAGGGGGAGAGTTACCTGGATGCTATGTTTCAGGAGACAGTCACATTCCTTAGACTAGTTAACTTGAATTAAGCCTGAGGTCAGGGACAGGAGGGTGTTGCTGTGAGGCAGGTAGAGGGATCCAGAAGGTAGAGTTGCTGCACTTGTAAATGCTGATGTAATTGGGGATAGTATAGTTAGAGGTATACATATCGTTCTGTCACCAGGATTTAGAATCCCAAAGGTTGTGTTGCTGACTTGGTGCTCGGGTTTGGAATATCTTATCTGGGCTGCAGAGGAATTTGGCGTGGGACTGTAAAGATCCAGTGGTCGTGGTCCATCAATAAAACTAGGGTGGAGGTTCTGCTAAGGAAGTATGAACAGCTAGAGGCTAAATCCAAAAGCAGAACCAAAAAGGTAATAATCTCTGGATTACCACCTGAACCATGAGATAATTACCACAGAATCAATAAGATTAAGCGGCTCAAAGATTGGTGTGGGGAAAAATGGGGTTTGAATTCATAAGAGAGATTGGCAGCAGTACTGGGAAGAAGGGACCTTCTGATGGGACGGTCTTCATTTAGGACCAGAGTCCTACCGAATTGTGTGTGCGCATGTATGGTACAGGGAGGATGAGGTAACAATGGCTGACATAAAAGCAAAAGAGAAAGGATATAATGTGATGAAGGGCATTAGGAAACCAGAGAATTGGGAAGTTTAAAAAGACCAGAGGGAAAAAAAAAGTCAGTTATGGGGGAAATTAGAAAACCCAAATGAAAAGATGAGGATAGAATGCAGAACTCAGGGGAGGTTAGTGAAATCTCGAAACAGACAAATACAGCAAACCGTATGGCAAGGGTTAGCACAAACTTCAAGCACGCTGCGCAATGAATGACAGTCATAATAGGGACAGTTAATACAGGACTGAAGGTGTTATATCTGAACGCTCGCAATATAAAAGAATAGGGTAAATAGCCTTATGGCACAGATAGAAATTGACAGGTAAAACATGGAGACATAGCTGCAAGGGGATCAGGATTGGGAGCTGAATATTCAAGGATATACATCCTATCGAAAAGTTAGAGGGGGTGGGTTTGCCTTATTAGTCAGAAATGAAATTAAATCACAATAAGAAACGAAGTAGTGTCAGATGGTGTAGAATCTGTACGGGTAGAATTGAGGAACCACAAAGGGGAAAGGAGTCATGTACAGGCCTCCAACAGTAGTCAGGAGTTGGGGCACAAGATACACCAGGAAATAGGAAAGATGTGTAGGTAACACAAAGTTTCAACCATCATGGGGGATTCCACTATGCAGGTAGACTGGGAAAAATCTGATGAAGGAGCAGCACTCCAAAACCTAGTGTGTCCCCTTTGCAGTTCCTCCATTCTATCCACACAGATTCTACAACCACCCGATTAAGGAGCCGTGCTCTGACAGCTAATGCTTCAAATAAACCTGTTGCAACTCTTAGGAGGCAGTGATCATAATATGATTGAATTAACTCTGTATTTTGAGCGGGAGAAGATAGAATCAGAAGTAACAGTATTTCAGCTGAATATAGGCAACTACAGAGGCACGAGGGAGGAGCTGAGTAGAACTGACTGGAAGAGAATTTTTTACAAACCCACCGACTCCCATAGCTACCTGGATTACACCTCTTCCCACCCTATCTCTTGCAAAAATGCCATCCCGTATTCCCAATTTCTCCGCCTCCGCCGTATCTACTCCCAGGAGGACCAGTTCCACCATAGAACACACCAGATGGCCTCCTTCTTTAGAGACCGCAATTTCCCTTCCCACGTGGTTAAAGATGCCCTCCAACGCATCTCGCCCACATCCCGCACCTCCGCCCTCAGACCCCACCCCTCCAACCGTAACAAGGACAGAACACCCCTGGTGCTCACCTTCCACCCGACAAACCTTCACATCAACCAAATCATCCACCGACATTTCCGCCACCTCCAAAAAGACCCCACCACCAGGGATATATTTCCCTCCCCACCCCTTTCCGCCTTCCGCAAAGACTGTTCCCTCAGTGACTACCTGGTCAGGTCCACACCCCCCTACGACCCACTCTTCCATTCTCGCACTTTCCCCTGCCACCGCAGGAACTGTAAAACCTGTGCCCACACCTCCTCCCTCACCTCGATCCAAGGCCCTAAAGGAGCCTTCCACATCCATCAAAGTTTCACCTGCACATCCACCAATATCATTTATTGTATCCGTTGCTCCCGATGTGGTCTCCTCTACATTGGGGAGACTGGGCGCCTCCTAGCAGAGCGCTTTAGGGAACATCTCCGAGACACCCGCACCAATCAACCAAACCGCCCCGTGGCCCAACATTTCAACTCCCCCTCCCACTCTGCCGAGGACATGGAGGTTCTGCGCCTCCTTCACAGCCGCTCCCTCACCACCAGACGCCTGGACGAAGAACGCCTCATCTTCCGCCTCGGAACACTTCAACCCCAGGGCATCAATGTGGACTTCAACAGCTTCCTCATTTCCCCTTCCCCCACCTCATCCTAGTTTCAAACTTCCAGCTCAGTTACTGTCTCCTTGACTTGTCCGACCTGCCTATCTTCTTTTCCACCTATCCACTCCACCCTCTCCTCCTTGACCTATCACCTTCATCTCCTCCCCCACTCACCCATTGTACTCTATGCTACTCTCTCCCCATCCCCACCCTCCTCTAGCTTATCTCTCCATGCTTCAGGCTCACTGCCTTTATTCCTGATGAAGGACTTTTGCCCGAAACATTGATTTCGCTGCTCGTTGGATGCTGCCCGAACTGCTGTGCTCTTCCAGCACCACTAATCCAGTATTTGATTTTCAGCATCTGCAGTCATTGCTTTTACCTGACTGGGAGAGAAGCCTAGCAGGAAAGATAGTGGAACAGCAATGGCAGGAGTTTCTGAGAGGAATTCAGGAGACTCAGTTGAGGTTCATCCTGAGGGAAAAAGGAGGATGGTACAAGGAGGATTAGGTAACAATGGCTGACATAAAAGCAAAAGAGAAAGGATATAATGTGATGAAGAGCATTAGGAAACCAGAGAATTGGGAAGTTTAAAAAGACCAACAGAGGGCAACAACAAAAAAAAACAGGGAGGGAGAAGATTAAATAGGAGGGTAAGTTAGCCAGTAACATAAAGAAAGACTAAGAACTTATTTAGACATATAAAAGGCAAGAGAGGCAAAAGTGGATGTTGTGCAGCTGGAAAACGACACTGGAGAGATAGTAGTGGGGAACAAGGAAATAGGTGATGGACAAATAATTCATTTCAGTCTTCAGGGTGGAAGACACGAGTAATATCCCAAAAATTCAAGACAGTGAGGAGGCAGAGCTGAATTCTAGTACCAATCAGAAGGTACTAGAAAAACTGAATGGCCTGAAGATGGATAAATTACCTGGAGCAGATGAACTGCACTGCAGTGTACTAAGGGGTTCTCAGTTGAGCAGATAATGGAGGCATAAAAGTGATCTTTCAGGAATTGCTCGAGTCAGGGAGGGACTCAGAGGATTGGAAAATTGCTATCATGACACCTCTGTTTAAAGATGGGAAAATGCAAAAGACGGAAAATTACAGACCAATTAATCTAACCTCGGTCGTGGACAAGATCGTTGAATCCATTGTGAAGGATGAGATTTCTGAATACTTGGAAGTTTAGGGTATAATAGGGCAAAGTCAGCATTGTTTCATCAAGGGGAGGTCATGCCTGACAAATCTTCTAGAATACTTTGAGGAAGTAAGGAGCAGGTTACACCAAGAGCCAATAGATGTTATCTACCTAGACCTTAAGGCGGCTACTGAGTAAGATGAGTGCCCATGGTATCAAGGGCAAGCTGCTAGCATGGATAGAAGCTCGACTGTCTGGCAGAAAACAGAGTGGAGTTAAAAGGGTCTTTTTTAGAATGGCAGCCGGTGACAAGTGGTGTTCTACAAGGCTGTGTTGGGACTACAACTTTTCACTTTATACATTATCGATCGAGATGAAGGAACTGGGGGCATTCTACAGACGATGCAAAGGTACATTGAGGGACAGGTAGCACTGAGGAGCCAGGGAGGCTGCAGAAGGATGTGGACAGGTTACGAGAGTGGGCAAAGTAGTAGTAGATGGAATGCAATGCAATGTGGGAAAGTGCGAGGTCATGCACTCTGGTAGGAAGAATAGAGACATGGACTATTTTCTAAGTGAGGAGAAAATTCACAAGTCTGAAACGCAGAGAGACTTGGGAGTTCTAGTCCAGGATTCTCTCAAGGTAAACTTGCAGTTTAAGTCAGTAGTCAGGAAGGCAAATGCAGTGATGGCATTTCTTTTGAGAGGACTTGAATAGAAAAGGCTCTGTAAGGCTCTGGGAAGGCCACATATGGAGCATTCTGTGCCGTTTTGGGCCCCACATCTTAGGAAGGATGTACTGGCCCTGGAGCAGGCTTGGAGGAGGTTCACGAGAATGGTCCCAGGAATGATAAGCTTAACATATGAGGAATGTTTGAGGACTCTGGGTTTATACCTGGAATTAAGAAGAATGAGGGGGTGATCTAATTGAAAATAATTAAAATCTATAGAACACTGAATGGCCTGGACCGAGTAGATGCTAAAAAGGTACTTCCATTGTTAGGAAAGACTAGCACTCAAGAACACAACCTTAAAAAGTAAAGAAAAGATGTTTTAGAACAGAGGTAAGGAGAAACATCTTCAGCCAGAGTGGTGAATCTATGGAATCCATTGCCACAGAAACTATGGAGACCAGGTCAGTGAATATATTTAAAACTGAGATAGATAGGTTCTTGATTATCAAGGGGATCAAGGGTTATGGGGAGAAAGCAGGAGAATAGGGTTGAGAAACTTATCAGCCATGGCTGATTGGCAGAGCAGATTCAACAGGCTGAATGGTTTAATTTCTACTCTTATACCTTAAAATCATTTGGGACATGACCCAAATACAAAAGTTCCCAAGAATACATGTGCTTTCACATAAGTGCTGGTCAGACACACACAGTGTCCTGGATAGAATGTTTACAATGCTGTACTGATGACAAGCACAGAAAAAAGATCATGACTGCTATTTTCGTTTACACTTCAGAGCAAAAGACTCAGTTTCTATACAGTGGAATCTGTCATTCTCACAGAATTGGTCTTAGTCAGTGAAACATCATGTTGACATTCTGCAAAAAGTAACAACTAACCAGACGAACAAGAAACTAACAAGAAAAGTAATAACTTACCAGACGAGCTCAGAACTGAACAGAAATGTTCATATCAACAGGTTCTGAAATAAAAATTGTCTCAGCAGTCCAAGGAACAGAATTGGGTAGTGTCTCTTAACTAAGAAACTAAAGTGTTGAGATATTTCAGAAATGATATTTCCCCAGGATTAACTGTCTGTAAAAAGGTTGAAACTTAATTTAGAAAGATGTGTTAACACAAGCGGCAAAACAGTCTTGTATAGACATTTTGTTTCATTGTCTCATATACAGTGTTCTACTAAAGAAGAACTTTTGCAATCTCATGTATATGTTCTGTCATCAATCACCATATTAAATCATCTTCCAAATTTAAATATGCCATCCATCAAGCCAGATTTTATTCCGTGATCTCTAATATTAATAGAGAAGTGGTGCTCGGAAATTGAAGGTGAATAAATCCCCATGGCCTGAAAATCTATATCCCAGAGTACTCAAGGAAGTGGCGCTAGAAATAGTGGTTGCATTGGTAGTCATCTTCAAGGTACAGCCCCTGCAGATTGGAGGGGAGCTAATGTCACGCCAATATTCAAAAAGGCAGGTAAACAGAAACCAGGGAATTAGAGACCAGTAAGCCTAACATCAGTAATGAGGAAAATTCTCGAATCCATTATCAAGGACTTTGTAGTAGAGCAGCTAGAAAGCAGTGGCAGCATCAGGCAGAAGGAACAAGGATTTATGAAGGGGAAATCATGCTTCACAAATCTGTTGAAATTCTATGAAGATGTAACTAGTAGAGTTGACAAGGGGGAACCAATCGACATGCTATATTTGGACTTTCAGGAAGCGTTTGACAAAGTCCTGCAGAAGAAACTATTATGCAAGATTAAAATGCATGGGATAGGGATAAGTGCATTGAGGGGAACAGAAAACTGTTTGACAGGGAGGAAGCAAAGAGTAGGAATTAATGGGTCCTTTTCCAGTTGGCAGACAGTAGCTAGTGGGGTGCCACAGCTATTCATAGAGTCATAAAGATATACAGCACTGTCCACCCTATTCATGCCGACCAGTTACCCCAACCCAATAGAGTCCCATCTGCCAGCACCCAGCCCATATTCCTCCAAACCCTTCCTATTCATATACCCATCCAAATGCCTCTTAAATGTTGCAATTGTACCAGCCTCCATCACTTCCTCAGGCAGCTCATTCCATACACACACCACTTCTACGAGAAAAAGTTGCCCCTTAGGTCCCTTTTATATCTTTCCTCTCTCACCCTAAACCTATGCCCTCTAGTTCTGGATGTCCCCAATCCAGGGAAAAGACTTTGTCTATTTATCCTATCCATGCCCCTCAATTTTGTAAACCTCTATAAAGTCACCCTTAGCCTCCGACGCTCCAGGGAAAACAGCTCCAGCCTGTTCAGCCTCCCCCTATAGCTCAGATCCTCTAACCATGGCAACATCCTTGTAAATCTTTTCTGAACCCTTTCAAGTTTCACTACATCTTTCCGATAGGAAGGAGACCAAAATTGCACGCAATATTCCAATAGTGGCCTAACCAATGTCCTGTACAGCCACAACATGACCTCCCAACTCCTGTATTCAGTACTCAGACTAATAAAGGAAAGCATACCAAACACCTTCTTCACTATCCTATCTACCTGCAACTCCACTTTCAAGGAACTATGAACCTGCAATCCAAGGTCTTTGTTCAGCAACACTCCCTAGGACCTTACCATTAAGTGTACAAGTCCTGCTAAGATTTGCTTTCCCAAAATGCAGTACCTCACGTTTATCTAAATTAAACTCCATCTGCCACTTCTCAGCCCATTGGCCCATCTGATCAAGATCCTGTTGTAATGAGACGTAACCTTCTTCACTGTCCACTACACCTCCAATTTTGGTGTCATCTGCAAACTTACTAACTCTACCTCCTCTGTTCATATCAAAATCATTTATATAAAATAACAAAAAGTAGAGAACCCAGCACCGATCCTTGTGGCACTCCACTGGTCACAGGTCTCCAGTTTGAAAAACAACCCTCCGCCACCACCCTCTGTTTTCTACCTTTGAGCCAGTTCTATATCCAATTGGCTAGTTCTCCCTGTATTCCATGAGATCTCTCCTTGCTAACCAGTCTCCCATAGGGAACCTTGTCAAACTCCTTACTGAAGTCCATTTGGATCAGATCTACCGCTCTGCCCTCATCAATCCTGTTTGTTACTTCTTCAAAAAACTCCATCAAGTTTGAGACACAGGAGGGAACAAAATGTGACATCTCAATGTTTCCACATGACACCAAGTTGGGGTGGGGGGTGAACTGTGATGAGGATGCAGAAATCCTTCAGGAGGGATGTGGACAGGTTGAGTGAGTGGGTAAATCAATGGCAGATATAGTATAATTTGGATAAATGTGAAGTTATTCACTTTGGAAGTAAAACAAGCAGGGAGATTACTACCTGGAAGGCTGTAAATTGGGAGAGGGGAGTGTGTAGCAGGATCTGGATCTGGATGTCCTTGTGCACCAGTTGCTGAAAGGTGAGCATGCAGATGCAACAGGTGGTAAAGAAGAAATGGTATGTTCGCCTTCAGTGAGAGAGATTTTGAGCACAAGAGCAGACAATGTGTTATTGCAGTTATGGAATACTTTGTTGAGGCCACTACTAGAATATGAGATTAGATTACTTAGTGTGGAAACAGGCCCTTCGGCCCAACAAGTCCACACCGATCCATTCCCTTTACATTTACCCCTTCACTAACACTACGGGCAATTTAGCATGGCCAATTCACCGAACCTGCACATTTTTGGACTGTGGGAGGAAACCGGAGCACCTGGAGGAAACCCACGCAGGCAGAGGGAGAATGTGCAAACTCCACACGGTCAGTCGCCTGAGACGGGAATTAAACCGGGGTCTCTGCCACCGTGCCGCCCAATATGCAGTTTTGGTCTCTTGCTCTTGCTCTCCAAGGAGTGCTGCAAAGCTTTACCAGGTTGAATCAGTGGATGGTGGGACTGACATATGGAGGAGAAATTGATTCGATTATAACTGTTTTTGCTGGAGTTCAGATGAATGAGGGAAGAGGATCTCAGAGATTTATTAAATTCTAACAGGGCAAGACAGGGAGGATGCTCCTGATGATGGATGTGTCCAGAACCAAGGGTCACAGTCGGAGGATCAGGATGGACCATTTTGGATGGCGATGAGGAGATAGTTCTTCACCCAAAGAGTGTGGAGGGCCTGTGGAATTCATTACCACAGGAATTGGATGCCAAAATATTAATTGTACTCAAGAGGTGACGAGATATAGCACTTAGGACAAATGGGATCAAAGGCAAAATCGGGAGAAAGCAGGATTAGGTCCTTGAGTTGAACATTAGCCATGATTGTGATGAATGGACGAGAAGGCTTGAAGGGCCAAATGGCCTCCTCTTGTTCCTATCTTCTTTTTTTCTCTGCTAAAACCCTAAGAATGTGAACACTTCCCACCTGCTCCAGCCCTGAAATGAATGATTGATTTACCTCGTATTTCCTTCAAGTGGTTTCGTGGAAAATAATCCAGAAATCACAATCCTCAACTTCACCTTTAAGACTGATAATAAAGTTACAATATTTTTCTATAAACATCAGTTCTTGATATTATGGTCATGCCCACGGTTGTGGAAGGGTCTGTCTATTTTCCTGACAATGTAATCTTCCACCGCTGTCACTTTTCTATTCCTATTCCTCAACTGCCTCTCCACCTTGCCACCTCCATTGGGAGTGCTCTCCTGCTTCCTGGTGTCACATTGTTAATCGGCAAGACTCGAGCCACTCCCTAGTACCAAGTATCTATTGCACAGTTCTAGTCGTGAGGGCATCCTTCTAACTGAAACTTACTCACTTTCCTCTTTCTACTGAGCTGTTCTTTTCCCTTTTTTTAAAAATAATCGATTCTGGGATCCTTTTTAAGTCAGAAACAATATTTCTGAGTGTCATGTGAACCTACCTGCGTCCATTTTTGTTCTTTTTGAGGATGCTGAATCTTTTTCTTTGTTTGAACCTTGCGCCATGGTGTTGACAGGAGATCCCAAATTCTGATATTCTGCAGTATCCAATAAGATTTCGTGTAATTATTCATATGGGAAGGACAACATTTCCTTGTTAAACATAATATCAGTTTGTGCTCTTTCATCAGTCCAAAAGCTGTTAGTTCTGGAATTGGGCATTTCCTAAGTGTTTATCTCCACTTTGAATGTGTTATAAACAACTGTCCAGTATAATCCAGTGAGTCCTGCTGCTCTCCACAACCCAATTCTAAACAAGATCCAAGAAACCACTTGCTGATATAGAAATAGGAGCAGAAGAACTTTATTCAGCCACTTCTGCTAGCTCCCCATTCAAGATCACTGCTAATCTGTTTTGACTTCCACATTTCTAACTACCCTGAGTAATGTCTGGTTTCCTTGCTTAATGAGAATCCACCTATCTCTGCCTTAAATATATTCATCTTTTGAGGCAGAGTGTGTTCCAAAGTTACACAAAGTCTCTCCTGGCTTTAAAGGGTGATCCATAGAATCTTAGCATCCATACAGTCTGGAGTCAGACCAATTGGCCAACCGAGTGTACACCAACCCTGCAAAGAACATCCCACCTAGAACCACCCCCAACCCTATCCCTGCAACCCCGCATTTAGCATGGCCAATCCACCTAACCTGCACATCTTTGGACTTTGGGAGGAAATCGGAGGAAACCCATGCAGACACAGTGAGAACTGTAAACTCCACACACACAGTCATTTCTCGGAGGGTGGAATCGAACCCAGGGGTTATGAGGCTGCAGTGTTAACTAATGACCTACCGTACCTCCCACTTTTAAAAGGGTTTCTTCTGGATTCACCCACGTGGGAATTATCCTTACTAATTCCAGGATTGTCCGCACTTCAAGCAAGCCACCTCTTGCCCTTTTAAACTCCAATGCAAACAAACCTAGTCTGTTCAACCTTTCCTCATAGCACAAGCCAATCGTTCCAGGTATCATTTCAGAAAACTTCCTCTAATCTGCCTGCAATGCATTTACATCATTCTTTGAGTCAGGTCACCAACTTGCACACTATTTGAGGTACAATCTCACTCATGCTCTATATAACTGAAGCATAAAAACCTTACTTTGATGTTTGTGTTCTCTCATAACAAAGGATAGCAGTCATTCACATTTTGCTGTGCAGATTCATTATTTCTGAATAAACCTGCCTGCATTGACATGCAACCAACCACCTTATATCCACTACACAACATGCTTTTCTAACTTGATGTCATGTGTATATATAGCGAACTTGTCTTTGCTCCCCCTCAAAGTCATCGTAAAATACTGAGGCCAAAGCACAGACACATGCAGAGTTCTACTCATCAATCCTGCCAATCAGATCGATGCATTCATTCATACTTGGTTTTCTGCTAGCAAGTCAATCTTCTATTAATATATTAGCCCTTTCACCGTGCGCTTTTATCTTGCACAATAGTCTTTCATTGGTATTTTGTCAAATGCTTTCTGCAAATCCAAGGATAGTACAATGGTCTTCCCTGAGTGGATGACCTTTTGAATCAAGTTCCTTTACTCTTATATAAACACAAGATTCATTCAGAGACATTTACTGGATCATAGGGTAATTTATAGCATAGAAGGCAGCAACCAAATCCATATAGTTCATACTAGCTGTCTGCAGTGCAAGCAAATCACTCCCATACATCACCCGAACCCCAAGCCGTGCAGTTTACTTTCTTCAAGTACCAATTCAACTTCCTTTTGAAATCATTGATGATCTTTGCTTCCACTCTAGTGAGCAACAATTCCAGGTCATTTGCATTTACTCTTTAAAAAAAAAATCCTCCCCATATTGCCCCCCAGCATCTCAAGCTCAAATCTTAAAACTGTGCCGCTAGTGCTTGTACTAATCAGCTTACGGAAACAGGTTTTATATGTATGTTACCCAAACTTGTCATAGACAAAAGGTGAGATGATTGAGTTCACAAATCCAGCAGGTTTCATGAAGGGTGTCCTTTCAAGAGCCCTGGTGATTTTTCTCAAGCAACTCTTCACTTCTTAGCTCAATAAGTATGCATTCTATGAGCAGAATGCTACTTTCGCACACAGAGGCACAGGGCTTTGCACCTGGGGACTGTTGCTGCTGCCTGGATCTACCTCTGCTGCTGCTGCCTGGGCCCCATCAGCAAATGGGGTGATTGCTGCTGCTGCCAGGGCCTTCCAGTGCCAGGATCTCTACTGTTGCATGAGGCCCGTGAGGGAGGAGATCTTCTGGGGCCAACCAGCAGCACACCATGGTGAGCACCAAAATGGCAGGCCCCAGCTGTACTTATGCCAGTGTAGCCCCTGCCTTGGACGTGACTGTTCCAGCCCTGGCTACAACCCCACCCCCTTCATGCCCCGAACCAAGCACCCGGGTGTGAAGGCAGATCACCATCCAAGTATGACCATCAAGGCTTGCAGTGAGGACATGGCTAGTATGGTCGGCCATGAGAGATTCCAAAATCTCCACGATATACAGGAAGGCCATATTTTTCATTCAGACTGAGCAGGCAATCCACCTGACGGTGCAGAAGGGGCTTACTGTGGGCGGGACATTTCTTCCCATCAAACCATTGGAGATTACTTTCTAGCAGGTCATGATCTCCAACATCCCACTTTATTCACAATGAACTCTCCTTCCCCATCTCCAAACTCTAGGGGAAATGTGATCAGATGCACTGTCGCTCCTGCTCGGTCTGAAGGACACCGTCCTCAAACTGGTGTACTTCTTCCAGCGCCAGGCATCCATTTGCTTGGCCCGGGAGAAGATCATCGAGGGTTCCTTTACCTTCCTCAATGCGGCCTACCGCTTTTTCTGGACTGCAGACAGCACGCGGTGCTACTTGCGCCCCACCTCACAGCACATGAGGAAGAATTGCTCCACCCAGAAGGCTGCCCAGCCTACACCGACAGTCATAGGTGGCACTACCATCCTACTTCCTCTCCCCCTAAGACAGCAACTAAGACCCCATCAGCGGGGTCTGAGCCAGGAGCTGCTGGTGCCTCAGCCTCTGGCAGCAGTGGCGGGGGAGGGTCGGGGGGAGAAATGGAAGGTGACCGTCCGACCAGAGGGTAGACACCACAATGATCCCACTCCCACTGACGGAACACCATTCCCCCTCGGACACTCATCCTACCCCGCCCCTGCAGCTGCACCAGCATCGTCCCGGCGTGGGAACCCTAGCCCCCAGCTCTCTGTTTCCGTGTGCAAAGCCTGCCCTAATGTGTCAATCCCTGGACCTCCATGTCTGACCCTCACCCTATGACAGCAGGCCCTGGGGTCCCTGAGCCCGAACCAGGCCCGAGCTCTGACCTCAGAATCTGCTGCTGCTGACCTCCACCCTACAGTAGCTGTGTCACATCTCGATTTCCCCATCCTTACCATGCACCTGTTTTCCCCAGCCAATCATTTTCCAGGAGAAGTTGCAGAGGAGCCTCAGGCCCCATTACCACAGGGCGGACAGTGAAGGGAGAGAGCCTTTACTGCAGCCACTGTTTCCTCGGGGAAGAGGTGCTGCCCTGTAGAGGGAGGATTTCCCTGTGTCGTGCGAAAAATGCTGTCCCTCCCCAGGGGTGAACCGGTGGTGCCTCCTGCCTCTCCAGTACTGCAGCCTGACTTACTCAGAACCCTGGGGGATCGCAGCAGATTCCCCTGCTGCCACCATTCCACTGGCCATGGGGGTGCAGGCTGTAATCTTTATAACTCTGCTGGGTCATCGAGCAGTGAAGGGGAGGAAGGTTTTATCCTCACTCCTCCCTCCTAGACTGTTTTACCAGATGCTTTGGCGCGGGAGAAGGACCTTTTCTCCCGAGCACCTGGGTGTCCCGGTGTCGGAAGAGGACCAGGGCTCTGAGCGTCCACCGCCCAATGACCCAACCTGGAGGCATTCCTGGAAGGGGTGCACTGAGGGAGTTCCTGCTGTGCCGTTTGAGATTTGACCTTGTCCATCCAATCCAACTCCAAAATCTCCACATCACATTTTTAAAAAATTAAATGTGCACTTGCAATGCAAAAGCACATGGATCAAAAGCTGGAAAATTGAATTACAGACATAATAAGCTGAAGGGCCATTCTTTTCTAAATCCCCAGGACCTAATCAGGTATATCCTAGAACTCTGCAGGGAGCTTGGGAAGTGATCGCTGGGCATCTTGCTGAGATATTTGTATCATTGATGATCACAGCTGAGGTGCCAGAAGACTGGAGGCTGGCTAACATGGTGCCACTATTTAAGAACGGTGGTAAGAAAAAGCCAGGGAACTATAGACCAGTGAGCCTGACATCAGTGGTGCACAAGTTGTTGGAAGGAATCCTGAGGGACACGATTTACATGTATTTGAAAAGGTAAGGACTGACTAGGGTAGTCAGCATGGCTTTATGCACGGGAAATCACGTCTCACAAACTTGATTGAGTTTTTTGAAGACGTAACGAAGAGGATTGATGAGGGAAGAGCATTAGACATCATCTATATGGACTTCAGTAAGACGTTCAACAAGATTCCTCACGGCAGACTGGTTAGATCTCCTGGAGTACAGGAAGACCTAGCCATTTGGATAGAGAACTGGTTTGAAGTTAGAAGATACAAGGTGGTAGTGGAGGGTTGTTTTTCAGACTGGAGGCCTGTGACCAGTGGTGTGCCTCAAGGATCAGTGCTGGGTCCACTATTTTTTGTAATTTATATAAAAATGATTTGGCTGTGAACATATGAGGTATATGACACCAAAATTGAAGGTGTAGTGGACAGCGAAGAATATTACCTCAGAATATAATGGGATTTTGATGAGATGGGGTAATGGGCAGAGGAGTGTCAGATGGAGTTTAAGTTAGATAAATGTGAGGTGCTGCATTTTGGAAAAGAAAATCAGAACAGGACTAATACACTTAATGGTAAGGTCCTTGGGAGTGTTACTGAACAATCACAGTTCATAGTTCCTTGAAAGTGGAACCGCAGGTAGATCGGATAGCGAAGGCAGCATTTGGTATGCTTTCCTTTTTTGGTCAGAGCACTGGGTATAGGAGTTGGGAGGTGATCTTGCAGCTGTAAAGGACTGTGTGCAATTCTGGTCTCATTCCGAATGGAAGGATATTGTGAATCTTGCAAGGGTTCAGAAAAGATTTACAAGGATGTTGCCAGGACTGGACAGTTTGAGCTATAGGGACAGGCTGAATAGGCTGGGGCTGCTTTCCCTGGAACATCAGAGATTGAGGGGTGACCTTAGAGGATATAAAATCATGAGGGACATGGATAGAATAGACAAGGTCTTTTCTCTGGAATGGGGGAGTCCAGAAATAAAGGAACCAGGTTTTGGGTAAGAGGGGGACAATTTAAAAGGAACCTAAGGGAAAACCTTTTCATGCAGAGGTGGGTTCTGGCTTGGTGGGGAATCCATCTCCAGCGAGGTTTTTGATTCCCCAATGCCTGCCACCGAGCTCCCAGTCATCCCGTGGGGAACTTTGGGACCTCATTGAGGAAGCTCGCAGTCACCAAAATAGAGAGTCTAGCTGGTGCTTGAACGCTCGAACTCCTTTGAACAAGTATTCTGGTCAGCCCTGTCTGGATGCAAACGAGCAAAAGTGGGTCAGAAACTTCCCCAGTGCACTCCTCGTGAGGGAAAGGGATTTTGGCACCCATCCCTTGTCCTCCCAGTAAGAGTATGTATGTTTCGTTTTAGGTGTTTTGCTGTCTACACACTACTGCTGACAAAGACTATCACAGCCAGCCTCAAAAATCAACGACAGCAGGGAATCACAGCACAGACTCCAGACCCTCCCTGCCTTTCTGGATGGGAAATAAGCAGTATATTTCCTGCAAGAAACCCACACTATGCAGAGAGACAAAGCCAACTGGCTCCTGGAGGGGGGGGGGGGGGGGCGTCTACATGAGTCACCTCGCCTGCAGATCTGGCCGGGTGGCTATCTTGTTGGCCCCACTTTTTCCAGTCAGTGATCCTGGAGGTCAGGGAGACTGTGCCAGGCTGTTTGCTTCACCTGACAGTGTGGCTGGGGAGGGCTGTGCTTCACTTTGTGAGCTTCTCTTCTCCCATGTTCGGACCGAGGCAAACATGCTACTACGGAGAAGTGTCCGCTCATCTCACCTCCATCAACAAAGGCAGTGCATTGTCCTTGGGCTGGATTTTAACTACACCCTCGAGGACAGGGATCACGGTAGTGCCCAGTCTGGTTTGGCGTCAAGGTGGAGGTTGGGGGACTTGGTCAAGTCCTTCAACCTGGTGGACATCTGGCAGAAACTGCATCGTGACTCCAGTGCCTTCACCTTTGAGGTCTGGAGTTGGAGCGTCCAGAATCAACCACCTGTACGTTTCGTGGGTGTACTCCTCCTGCTTTCCGGCGGCCTCCATGCAGCAGGTGCTGTGCACGGACCATCATCTGGCATGGGCTGAACTCCTTCCATTTGGTGCAGGGCTCAGGTCTGCATACTGGCTCTTTAACAACTGCTGCTGGAGGACAAGCAGTTCCGGTTCTTGTTTAGTTGGTCTGGACCAGCTCTAAAAGGAAGCAGGGAGTCTTCCTGCCCCAGAGTCTATGGTGGGACATGGGTAAGGCTCACATCCATGTTTTCTGTCAGGAGTACGTGAGAAGAATTGACAAAGAGGTGGAAATCCAGGATCAAAGAGTTTGAGAAGGAGATGTTCAATCACGTCTCAGTCAGCCCGACATGGATCCAGCCCTGCAGGGGCTGTACAAAGAGAAGGCTGCAGCGCGTCAGGTCGCAAGGTCACAGATCCTGCCCCTCCAGAACCTGTACAGCAGCTCCCCTTCTACTCGCTGGAAAAAGGCATGGAACCTGTCAGCAACTCCTCGTGCTGATGGCTGACGACGGGTCCCTCACCTCGGATCTGGAGGGTATCAGGGCCCAAATTTACTCCTATTGCACAGCTCTGTTCTCTCCAGATCCGTCCAGCAAGGATGTTCACAGAGTTCTGTGGGAGGACTTGCCTCAACTCAGCCCAGAGGACTCAACTCTGCCGTCACTTTTGAGGAGCTGACCGGCACTCTCAACTGGTTCTCGATGGGCAAGTCCCCAAGGCTGGATGGGTCGATGTGGAGTTCTTCAGGGCGTTCTGTGCAGGCCCTGGGGGAGGGTTTTAATGCCCGAGACCTGTCCCTTTCTTGGCACAGGCCGGTCAACGTCCTGCTGCTGAATAAAGGGGACCTTTGTTCCCTGAGGAACTGGCATCCGATCTCCCTCCTCAGCAACAACCTGCTCAGTGATGCCCAGTTTGCATTCTGCCAGGGCCACTCAGCTCCTGACCTCATTAAAGTTTTGGTCCAGACATGGACAAAAGAGCTGAATTCCAGTGGTGAGGTAGAGTGACAGCCCTTGTCATCAAGGTTACAGTCGACCGAATGTGACATCAAGGAGCCCCAGCAAAACTGGAATCAATGGGTATCAGGGGGCAAACTCTCCAGTGGTTGAGTCATAACTGGCACATAGGCTGTGATCGCTGGAGGTTAAATCATCTCAGCTGCAGAAAATTACTGGAAGAGTTCTTCAGGGTAGTGTCCCCAGCCCAAACACCTTCAGCTGCTTCACCAATGACCTGCTCTCCATCAGAAGGTCAGTATTGGGGATGTTTGCCAAAGATTGCACAATGCTCAGCACCATTTGCGAATACTCAGGATCTGGACAATATCCAGGTTTGGGGTGACAAGCGGCAAGTAACAATCACACTACGCAAATGGCCAGGCTATGACCATCATGAATAAGAGACAATCTACCTAATACCTCTTGGCATTCAATGGTGCTACCTTCACTGAATCCTCCACTATCAACATTCTGGGGATTATGAATCATGGATAAAAAAAAAACTCAAATTTGACTTACCACGTAAGTGCAGTGGCTACAAAAGCAGGTCAGAAGCTAGGAATACTGCAGCAACTAGCTCACCTCCTGACTCCTCAAAGCATGTCCACCATTTACAATGCACAAATTAGGAATATAATGGAATACTCCCCATTTACCTGAATGAGTACAGCCTTAACACCATAAGGAGCTTGACACCATCCAGGACAAAGCAGCCCTCTTGACTGCACCATATCCACGAGCATCCACTCCCTTCACCATCAACACTCAGTAGCGGCAGTGTGTACAATCTACAAGAAATTCACCAAACATCTTCAGATAGCATCTTCCAAAACCACAACTACTTCTGTCAAGGAAAAGGGCAGATATATGGAAAGAACACCTGCAAAATCTCCTTCAAACCACTCACCATCATGACTTGGACATATATTGCCATTTCTTCACTGTTGCTGGGTCAAAATCCTGGAAATCCCCCCCCCCCCCCCACCCCAAGTGGCATTGTGGGTCAACCCACAGCAGGTGGATTGCATCTGTTCAAGAAAGCAGTTCACCACCACCTTTGCAAGGGCAACTAAGGATGGGCAACTAAGGATGAGCAACAAAGGCTGGCCAGCCAGGTCCACTCAGTTGAAGCAAATGCAATATACTTGTCACGTAAGCAGTGACATGCTGAAAATGTTGCATTGAGGTATCACAGTTATATTTTCAGAAAATGTTTGATCAGTGCCATATATTAGGCAACTTAATAAGAGCTCATGGTTTTGGAGGTAGTATATTAGCACGCATACAGGATTGACTAAATAAGGCAACGAGAGAGTTGGGATAAATGGGTATTTTCAGGATGGAAACCTGTAACTAGCAGCTCAATGTTAGGGCCACAATTATTTAGAATACATATTACTTGGAAGAGGAAAGTGAACATAGCCAAGTTGGAGATGACACAAAAATAGTTGGGATAGCAAGTGGTAATGATGACACAATGTCAGCAGTGAAATATACCAGGTGGAATATAATATGGGGAAATGTGAGGTTATGCACTTTGGCAAGAAGAATAGAGGAGCTGAATGTTATTTAAATGAAGAAGGATTACAGAAAACTATTGAAGAGAGGTATTTATAAAACCAAAAGACGTAGGAGGAGAAATCAGGCCATTTAGCTGATAAGTTTCTCAACCTCACTCTTCATTCTCCAGAGCCAGTGCACCTTTTCTGAGATATGGGGCCCAAAACTGCACACAATACTCCAAATGTGGTCTGACCAGAGACTTATAGAGCCTCAGAAGTACACCCCCGATCTTATATTCAAGTCTTCAAAAGAAATGCCAACATCGCATTTGTCTTTCTAACTAATGAATCAACCTGCAAGTTTACCTTGACAGAATCCTGGGCTAGATCTCCGAAGTCTCTGCACTTTAGACGTATGAATTTTTCCCCCCCATTTAGAAAATAGTCCATCCTTTATACTTCCTACCAATGTGCATGACCGCATACTTTCCCACATTGTAATCCATCTGCAACTTCATTGCCCACTGCCCCAACCTGTTCAAATCCTTCTGCAGCCTCCCCGTCTCCTCAATACTACTTATCCCACTACCTATCTTTGTAATGTCTGCAAATTTAGCCAGAATACCCGCAGTTCCTTCATCTAGATCAACACACTGGCTACCATCCTGAGAAACACCCTTTTATCCCCACTCTGTTTTCTGCCAGACAGCCAAGCTTCTATCAATTTTAGGACTTGCCTCCAACACCATGGGCCCTTATCATACTCAGCAGTCTCCTGCATGCCACCTTGTCAAAGGCCTTCTTGAAGTCCAGGTAAATAACATCCATTGGCTCTCTTTGATCTAACTTGCTTGTTACTTCAAGGAATTCTAGCAGATTTGTTAGGCATGACCTCCCTTTAATGAAACCATGTTGACTTTGTGTTATTTTATGACACACTTCTAAGTACGCAGAAATCTCATCCTTCACAATGGACTTCAAAATCTTAGCCACGAGTAAGGTTAGGCTAAACAGTCTGTAATTTTCCATCTTTTGCATTATTCCTTTTTTAAGCAGGGATGTCATGTTAGCTATTTTCCAGTCCTCTGGGACCCTTGCTAACTTGTTCTTTAATTGGGTTACTCACTCCTGGTAATCCCTGAGCAGGTTGTCTTCCCTCGTCTTGCCCATGTAGTCCATGCTGGAACAAACTAGATCCTCTCCCCCCCCCCCCCCCTCCAATATCCTTTCAAGCCGGTCAGATATATCCCTAGCACCAGGCAGATTAGATTACTTACAGTGTGGAAACAGGCCCTTCGGCCCAACAAGTCCACACCGACCCACCGAAGCGCAACCCACACATTCTCCTACATTTATCCCTTTATCTAACATTACGGTCAATTTAGCATGGCCAATTCACCTGGCCTGCACATCTTTGGACTGTGGGAGGAAACCGGAGGAAACCCACGTAGAATGGGGAGAATGTGCAAACTCCACACAGTCAGTCGCCCGAGTCGAGAACTGAACCCGGGTCTCTGGCGCTGTGAGGCAGCAGTGCTAACCACTGTGCCACCATGCCGCCCACTTGCAGGCAACACACCATGCAAGACTCTCGATCCTACTTGCAAAGGATACTATCTATTCCCCTAATTATAAAATCCCCTACAACTACCACTTGTCTTTTTGCTCCTCCCTCATGAATGGCCTCCTGTTCCACGGTACAATGCTCAGTTGACTCATCCTCCCAACATTCTCATAGGGAGCAAGCACCTTGTACCTGTTGGACAAGTTCAAGAGCGGAGGATCCTCTGTTCCTGACTGCAGAATCCTACTACATGGCACCTGCCTTGCTTGCAATCACACCCTGATGTCCCTGGCCACTGGCCAAATGTGAAGTACTTAATTTACCAGGTGTGACTGCCTCCTGAAATACAGTGTCCAGGTACTTCTCTCCCTCCCAGATGTGCTGCAGTGTTTGAAGCTCAGATTCCAGCTCATATCTGAGCTGCAGTTCCTCAAGCAATCAACACTTGCTGCAGATGTGTTCAAAGTTTGTGAGAAGATTTGTAGCTTGGGTGCTCGTTGTTGTGGTTCTGTTCACCGAGCTGGGAATCTGTGTTGCAAACATTTCGTCCTCTGTCTAGGTGACATCCTCAGTGCTTGGGTGCCTCCTGTGAAGCGCTTCACAGGAGGCGCCCCAAGCACTGAGGATGTCACCTAGACAGGGTACAAAACGTCTGCAACACAAATTCCTAACTCTGCAAACAGAACCACACTGGATGTGTTCACCACTGTTTGCAATGGGATCAGCCAGCTCCCGTATCATACAGCTGGAATACATCATCTGTCCAGCCATTTCTATTTAGTTAATTACTTTATTAATTTAAATATTTATTTTATAGTGAATTAGTTACATTTATTCATTCTTTTATGCAGAGTTCTTTTTCAAATTTAGTGCAGATTTCCTACCAGCCAATCAGGTCACAGCCTCCCTGTGACTTCACTCCAGTTTTCTTTGCTTGCCTCTGCTCTGCTGCAACGCTCTCCGACAACTTTCTGTCAACTAGCTGCAATCCTTGAGCTCCGGTAGTTTTATACTGGCCTCTGCTTTGCTGCAATGCCCTCCAACATCTGCCAGTTTATCTCCTGGATGGAAATGCAAGATTTAGAATTATTAAACCAAGTTCAGCAAGTGACAGGGAAGGCACTATTTGAACACTTCTTGAAACACACAATATTCTTAGGGGAATTAACATTTCTGATGCTTCTATCAAATGTGTCCTCAAACCATCTTTGTTCAGTACCCTATGACTCAAATGTACCTCACACAAACGGTCTTCCCATTCATTGCCACCATCTGCTTTCTTCTCCAGTCTACACCTCTAGTTTATTCCCAGTGTTTTCCTCTTCTCAGCAATCTCTTCACCATCTCATGTTTTCTTCCTCTATCCTTCTGGCTGTTTTCCATGTCTGCCTACCTGTCTGTCTCCACTCTTCTGGTTTTCTGCTTCTCTACTGTCTGCTTCATCGCATTCACCTGCCTTCAATCTGTCTGACTACATTTCCACCACCTCCAAATGGACCCCACCACCAGAGATATATTTCCCTCCCCACCCATTTCCGCTTTCCACAAAGACCGTTCCCTCCGTGACTACCTGGCCAGGTCCACGCCCCCCAAACAACCCACCCTCCCTTCCTGGCACCCTCCCCTGCCACCGCAGGAAATGCAAAACCTGCGCCCACACCTCCTCCCTCACCTCCATCCAAGCCCCAAAGGAGCCTTCCACATCCAAAGTTTTACCTGCACATCCACCAATATCATTTATTGTATCCATTGCTCCCGATGCGGTCTCCTCTACATTGGAGAGGCTGGAAGCCTCCTCGCAGAGCGCTTTCAGGAACATCTCTGGGACACCCGCACCAATCAACCCCACCGCTCTGTGGCACAACATTTCAACTCCCCCTCCCACTCTGCCGCGGACATGCAGGTCCTGGGCCTCCTCCACCACCACTCCCTCACCATCCAACGCCTGGAGGAAGAACGCCTCATCTTCCACCTCGGAACACTTCAACCCCATGGCATCAATGTGGATTTCACCGGTTTCCTCATTTTCCCTTACCCCACCTCACCCCAGCTCCAACCTTCCAGCTCAGCACTGTCCCCATGATCTGTCCTACCTTCCTGTCGTCCTTTCCACTGATCCACTCCACCCTCCTTTCTGACCTACCGCCTTCATCCCCACCCTTTGCTACGTTCCCCCACCCTCCTCTCTGACGTATCACCTCCACCCCACCCCCATTCACCTGTTGTACTCTATGCTACTTTTTCCCCACCCCCCAACCCGCTCTCATTTATCTCTCCAATCTGCAGGCACCCTGACTCTATTCCTGGTGAAGGGCTTTTGCCCAAAACGTCGATTTTCCTGCTCCTCAGATGCTGCCTGACCCGCTGTGCTTTTCCAGCACCACTCTAATCTAGACTCTGGTTTCCAGCATCTGCAGTCCTTGTTTTTAACCTGCAATCTGTCTGGTTCTCTTTGTGTAGGCCTACCCTCCCCAGCCACAATGTCCCTCACTTGGTCTCACCAAACATGATTGCCCATTTTCTCCCTCTTTCCTTACACCATACATATCATCTCCCCACATGTGCCCCTTCACTACCACCTCTCTCCATCCACAGTCTCCCTTAAATGTTCATTTTTTTTAATGCTCTCAGTTCTACCTTCCTTGCTCACTTGTATTACATGTCTCGCTCAATCCTTTCATCTATCCTTATTTGCCTTAGCCTTGTGTGTTTCCTTTTTACGCTTGTTCTTGGCCTGACCCTGATCCTGCTTTCCACAACAGTGTAAACTTGTCTGGCTCCACAAGTGCTGCAGTTTGGGAAAAGCAAATCTTAGCAGGACTTATACACATAATGGTAAAGTCCTAGGGAGTGTTGTTGAACAAAGAAACTTTGGAGTGCAGATTCATAGCTCCTTGAAAGTAGAGTCACAGGTAGATAGAATAGTGAATGTGGCATGTAGTACACTTTCCTTTATTGGTCAGAGTATGAAGTACAGGAGTTGGGAGGTCATGTTATGGCTGTATAGGATGTTGGTTAGGCCACTATTGGAATATTGCGTGCAATTCTGGTCTCCTTCCTTTTGGAAGGATGTTGTGACACTCGAAAGGGTTCAGAAAAGATTTACAAGGATGTTATCAGGGATGGAGGATTCAAGCTATAGGGAGAGGCTGAATAGGCTGGGGCTGTTTTCCCTGGGGTGTCAGAGGCTGAGGGGTGACCTGATAGAGGGGCATGGATAGGATAAATAGATAAAGTCTTTTCCCTGGGGTAAGGGAAGTCCAGAACTAG
The DNA here is from genome assembly GCF_047496795.1 of Chiloscyllium punctatum. Lineage (NCBI taxonomy): Eukaryota > Metazoa > Chordata > Chondrichthyes > Orectolobiformes > Hemiscylliidae > Chiloscyllium > Chiloscyllium punctatum. The sequence continues at coordinate 20,927,610 of NC_092753.1, forward strand.
AGGGCATAGGATTACAGTGAGGGGGGGAAAAATTTAAAAGGGGCAACTTTTTCAGCGCAGAGGGCACTACATGTCAGAAGAAGTGGTGGAGGCTGGTTCAATTGCAATATTTAAAAGGCATTTGGATGGGTTTAGAGGGATATGGGTCAAGTGTTGGCAAATGGGACTAGATTAGGTTTGGATATCTGGTTGGCATAGACAGGTTGGACCAAAGGGTGTGTTTCTGTGCTGTACATCTCTATGACTATTACTCGAAATCTCCCTTGCCTGTCCTGAGTAACAGTATCTCCCGCCACAACCACATTTCCTTCCTTCCGTGAATCAGTCTCTCGTACTGAGACTTGACAGATTCTGTTTCTGATAATGCAGGAAGTCGCTTAGAAAAAACAACTGAAAACAACCTAACAATAAAACAAAGATTATGTGCGCTTAATTCAATTAAGGTGATGATTAACCTTGAACATTCAGACAGGCTTTTTATTAAATTCAGCAATGATGCTGATATTCTGATGAAAGATTTTCTGCACTAAGACACGACAGCATGGATTGATTGAACATATTGTCAGGATCTGTGTAGAGGATATTAAGCAGCAGAACATCTACAGAAGTAGATCAATAAAATATATAGTCACATTGTTAGAAATGAGCTTTGCTACTCCTGAAAACAAAAATAGAAGTTGCTGAAAAAGCTCAGCAGGTCTGGCAGCATCTGTGAAGAGAAATCAGAGTTAATGTTTCAGGTCTGGTGACTCTTCCTCAGAACTGATGGGAGCTAGGAAAATGTCGGTTTATATGCAGGGTTTATACTTCTGAAAATCTGACTTAAGCCATCTAAATTTAAATGCAAAAGATTTGAGGCAGGAAAGAATGATTAGAATGCTAGAAATTGTAATGAAATATATTTGAAGCTACAGTAATTTCCACTTTATTGATTTTTCTAGAATTTGAATTACTTTTATTTAATGAAATTGATTGGCTTGTCATGTTTGATCTTGAATTAAAATTCTGACCTCCCATTTGCTCTGTAACCCCGTATGCTATTCTTCTTCCACGACATTGTTCATCTCGTTTCTGCTTCAGCTCATCTGCTGCTGAAACATTTTTGTATGTGTTTGATATCTCTGAATTCAATATTAATCAGTTTACTGCATATAGCACTGCCTTTAAGAGCCTAGGACCTAAATGGGCGGCACGGTGGCACAGTGGTTAGCATTGCTACCTCACAGTGCTAGAGACCTGCGTTCAATTCCCACATCTGGCAACTCTGTGTGGAGTTTGCACATTCTGCGTGGTTTTGCTCCGGTTTGCTCCCACAATCCAAAAAAATGTGCAGGTTAGTTGAATTGGCCATGTTAAATTGCCCGTAGTGTTAGGTGAAGGGGTAAATGTAGGGGAATGGGTCTGGGTGGGTTGCGCTTCGGTGGGTCAGTGTGGACTTGTTGGGCCGAAGGGCCTGTTTCCATACTGTAAGTAATCTAATCTGAAATTTACTCTCTCAAACTCTGCCTCTATGACACTTCTTAAAATCTGTTATTGAACAAGTTTTCATTCACTACTGATAATATTTCTTCACACAGAAGCATTACAAACACAATTTACTTTGAAGAATTTTAGGAATATTTTCTACATTGCTGTTTGGTAAATGCAGTTTGGTGTTAATAACTGAAGATGCGTGAAATTTTGATGTAATGACAGTTGTGAGGATTTGGAATAAATTGGAACTCTGAAAAATGATTTGTGGTGTTGAGTTGAACTAGGCTGAGGAATGCTGATATAGGAAGCTGAAAGTATGTCCAACTGTAATGTGATCACTACAGACATGGGAATGGTAATGCATTAATAACAGTACTTGTACGAGTAGAGATTGATTACCCTTTCGCCAAGAGCCAAGTGAAACAAGAGGATCGAACAGCGATCCTGTGTAAGGAAATAGTATGCAACACTGATACGTGGAGTTATTGCATAATTTTACATACCCAGTTTATCACAGACAAGCTCAGTTGCACTCTTGTTCTGAAGATCATGGCTTCCAGGCCCATACCAAAGATGGGAGTGAATATTAACAGGACCAGCCATATAAATACTGTGACTACAAGAGCAAGTCAGAGCCATGAAAATCTGTGGGAAGGAACTTGCCTCGTGACGGCTCAAAGCTCATCCACCATCTGTAAGGCAGAAGTGAGAAGTTTGATGGAATGAATGAAGCTCCAACAACATTTAAGAAGCTCGACATTATCCAAGATAAGCATCTGCTAGATGGGCACACATCAAACACCTTCAACATTCATTTCTCCCACCATTGATGCATTGTGGCAAATGTGTGTTCCATCTACAAGATGCACTGCAACAATAGGTAACCCCTTTTAAACTTATGATCTTGACCATCTGGAATGACAAGGGCAACAAATACATGGGAATATCACCACATGCAACTTTCTCTCCAAGCCACCCATCTTGGAATTACAGATTTCTGGGATAACAAGTGTTTTGACTGCACGATTTGGCTGTAATGTCATTGAAGAATTAGGAAATGGTATTTTTGAGAACGCTGACTTCTGTTCGCAATAGCGGGATCCCAGTGGGGATCAGTTTGCATGCATCATTCTGCGCATGTACTGCCAACACAGAGTCGCTTTCTACGAGAGGTACAGTAGAGAGAATTTTGTTTTGTTAATAAATATATAATTTCAATCTTCATTCAAGCTGTGCGATACTTTGGGGTAGACTTTTGGGTGATATTTGAGTGATCATGATTGTGAGGACCTGTTTCCAGTACAAATCAGAAGCTCATGTTACAGCTAACTGGAGTTTAATGAATTATTTGCCTTTCCAAAAAATTTCAGTACAAGGAGTATGAATATTATCTTTTTCATCAAATTCAGAATTTTACTTGCAATTTTAACAGTTACCATTAATATTTGCAGGTATAGATGGCTTAAGTCAGATTTTCGGAAGTATAAACTCTGCATACAAACCGAAAGGATTGGCACAAGCACAACCCTGACCTTCCTATAGTCATTTAGGAGAAAGTGAGGACAGCAGATGCTGGAGATGCTGCAGATTCCATTCCTGATGAAGGGCTCATGCCCGAAACGTCGATTCTCCTGCTCCTTGGATGCTGCCTGACCTGCTGCGCTTTTCCAGCAACACATTTTCAGCTTCCCATAGTCATTGTTCTCATATGCCCACATGTCTGTCCTGGTCATGCTGGCAGAGCTCCAGTGAATCACAGCACAAACTCTAGGAACCACATGTTTGATTAGAGTAGATTAGATTAGATTACTTACAGTGTGGAAACAGAACCTTCAGCCCAATAAGTCCACACTGACCCTCCGAAGAGCAACCCACCCAGACCCATTCCCCTACGTTTACCCCTTCACCGAACACTACAGGCAATTTAGCATGGCCAATTCACCTAACCTGCACATTTTTGTACTGTGGTATCCTCAGACTAGGCACTTCATAGCTTTCTGGACTTTAGAGTTCAACCCCTTCAAACTGTGAACCAACTCCCACTCCTTCCCCTTTCTTTTAGCTTTACTTGTTAACTTCTCCATTCTCTGTCACCATGTCCTCTCTCTCCAACCTCCACCACCGCAGTGGGACCGTCTGCTCTTTCCAGTCCGGCAGCTAGACACAACATTGTTCTGCCGTTCTCGCATTTCCAAACACTTATTCTTGAACGATCACCATCCTTTCTGCCCCACCACGCTACAACCCCACCCCATCGCAACCCCCAACCCAACCACAGCATAAATGCTGTCCCCCCCACCCCCCTCCGTGCTTCATCTGGACTCCAAACACTAGCTGGTTCTCCCACCATGAACGCTACCTGACTCACTATAGTCCCCAGCATATGTTATTTTCAGTACTAGCCCATCACTTGTTTGAAACAGTATTTGACTCGCCAAATCCCCCAGGAAGATGGCCAGGGCTCCCAATAAATGCCAAGGCACTCAGTAGAAAACGAACCATTCTTTTCCATCGTCGCCGGTCTGATGTCACTCCCTCCCCAGCACCACCGCACACTAACAGTTGGATAATAAATAGTGAAACTGTTACTCGCACCCTGACTGCAGCTTCACGATTAAAAGCCCCCTCTGGCCATCGGTCCCGCCACATGTTCTATCCCGCGCGCCCGACCGTTTAACGGTCACACATCAAACGCCTGTCAGGGCGCGCGGGACTCCTACAGGGCGGGACCTAGCTCCCTCCCACCGTTTTGATTGGCCCTCCCGTCCATCATCGCACCGCTCCGGCCAATAGGAAATGCCGTCCCGCTCACGCGACCGTCATCAATGTGGCGAAACCCATCACGCGGAGAGGGAGAGGCGACGTTTCGGGCTGGAGCCCTTCAGGAAATGCACGTAATACTACCGGCAGCATGCGCACCAGTGGCGATCTGTCACCACCGGAGTTTCATTAGATTAGATTAGATCCCCAACAGTGTGGAAACAGGCCCTTTAGCCCAACAAGCCCACACCGACCCTCCGCAGAGTAACCCTCCTCGACCTATTTCCCCTCTGACTGATGCACCTAACACTATGGGCAATTTATCATGGCTAATTCACCTAACCTGCACATCTTTGGACTGTGGGAGGAAACCGGAGCACCCAAAGGAAACCCACACAAGACACAGGGAGAATGTGCAAACTCCACACAGATGGTCACCTGAGGCTGGAATCGAACCGTGGTCCCTGGCGCCGTGAGGCAGCAGTGCTGACCACTGTGCCACCTATTCATCAAGAGAGCACAGGAATAGGGATGATGGAGAAGACGTCAGGGAGAGTTCACGGGGATTGGGATGATGGAGATGGGGGACTGGGATGATGGAGACAGGGTTGGGGAGAGTTCATGGGGACTGAGATGATGGAGATGGGGTGGGGAGAGTTCACTGGGGACTGGGATGATGGAGACGTGGTTGTGGGGAGTTCACAGGGACTGGGATGATGGAGACAGGGTTGGGGAGAGTTCATGGGGACTGAGATGATGTAGATGGGGTGGGGAGAGTTCACTGGGGACTGGGATGATGGAGACGTGGTTGTGGGGAGTTCACAGGGACTGGGATGATGGAGACAGGGTTGGGGAGAGTTCATGGGGACTGAGATGATGGAGATGGGGTGGGGAGAGTTCACTGGGGACTGGGATGATGGAGACGTGGTTGTGGGGAGTTCACAGGGACTGGGATGATGGAGACAGGGTTGGGGAGAGTTCATGGGGACTAAGATGATGGAGACAGGGTTGGGGAGAGTTCATGGGGACTGGGATGATGGAGAAGGGGTGGGGAGAGTTCACGGGGGAGCTGGGATGATGAATACGGGGAGAGGGTGCATGGGGGAGCTGGGGGATGTTGGAGACGGGGGTGAGCCTGCACGAGGGAGATGGGATGATGGAGACAGGGGAAGGGTGCACGGGGGAGCTGGGATGATAGAGACGGGGAAAGAGTGCAGGGGAGCTGGGATGATGGAGGAACGGTGTGTCATGTTTGCTGTATCAGTGGCATTTGGTAGAAGTGACAAGTAAAATCTACTCTACGGGGGAAAAGTTTACTAGAAACTCGGGTACTGGCAATTGGAGAATACTGAGATGTAGGCTATTAGACCAGACGAGATTGAGGTTCATAAAGAGAAGGTGTTAGCAATTCTGGAAAGTGTGAAAATAGATAAGACCCCCGGGTCTGATAGGATTTATCCTACTATTCTCTGGGAAGCCAAGGAGGAGATTGGCTTTGATCTCTATGTTATTGTCTATAGGAATAGTGCCAGAAGACTGGAGGTTAGCAAATGTTGTACCCTTCTTCATAAAAGGGAATAGAGACAACCCTGACAATTATAGATCTGTGAGTCTTACTTCAGTTGTGGGTAAAGTGTTGGAAAGGATTATAACAGTCAGCATTTATAATCACGTAACAGGGAACAATTTGATTTGGGATAAAGTTAAAAATCACCAGGTTAGAGTCCAACAGGTTTATTTGGAAGCACTAGCTTTTGGAGCGCTGCTCCTTCATCATGTAGTTGTGAAGCAGAGTGTATCTGCAAATATAATTCTGCAAATACAAATTCACCCCAGAGACTTAAATGTGTGTGTGTGTGCATGTGAGAGAGTATGTGTTTAATCTCGGTAAAGTGTGAGTGTGATGTGGTATTAGTCTGTGAGAAGGTACATCCATGGGAGTTGTGTGTGAGAGAGAGTGTGTTTAATGTAGTGGGGTAGTAGTGTATAATGTACTGCAATTTGACATGAACCCAAGGTTAGCTCTTAGCCTCTGCTTGGCCACTTTGCGTTGTTCCTATCCCGAAGTCTGCCTTGGAGAATGGTCCAAGGCCAAATGTCCCTGACTATTCCCAAACTGGGTACCCTTCATTGTCTAATACTTCCCGGGAGCCGAGAAACTATGCCACGTTCTTTGCAGCCTGCAACACATTATCAATGAGGATGAGCACCTCATCAAGACCTTCCCTATGCCTCCACTTCTCACCTTTAAACAACCACCAAATCTTAAATAGATCATTGTTCGCAGCAAACTGTCCAACCTTCAGGACTACATTGACCACAACACTGTACAACCCTGTCATGGTAACCACTGCAAGAGGTGTCAGAGTGTCGACATGAGTGCCACCATTACACTTGGGGACACCACTGACCATGTATGCGGCAGGTACTCGTGTGATTTGGCCGATGTTGTCCATCATATGCTGCAGGCGTGGTACATTAACAAGACCAAGCCGTCACCAGACAGAAGTGTTCCCTCCAAATTGGGGAATACTTCTGTCTGTCTGTCTCTCTCTCTTTCTCTCATGAATTTAATTCGCAGATTTATACTTACAGATACATTCTATTTTGCTCAAAAAATGCACATCCTGTCGGCGGCTAATGCGGGCACTCAATCACTTAATAGTTTTGTAAATTCCACTTAGGAAATAAAACCAATCTGACTCAAGATTGAGATACAGATAAACTCTAACCTCACAGCTTTAATGCATTCTCTGAGTTGAGATGTCATCTTTTTCTAATTAAACCTTCAGATATCTCGAGAATGTGACTTAATTTACATATTAATGAACTGAAACTTGCAACCCATTCTAAAAAATGAAAGACTTCACAACAATTAAAGTTTGTTTAGTATATCATTTCAGTTGCATGACGCTGTAATCTTTTGCTATAAATTCTGTGTTTAATGGTCCTGCTTCACAGCTGCCTGATGAAGGGGCGGCTCTGTGAAAACTAATGTTCCAAATAAACCTGTTGGACTATAACCTGGTGTTGTGTGATTTCTAACTTTGTCCACCCCAGTTCAACACCAGTTCCTCCACATCTTGATTAGGGATATGGTTTTGTGAAGGGCAAGTCATGCCTCACAAACCTTATTGAGTTGTTTGAGAAGATGACCAAACAAGTTTCTGAGGGTAAAGCAGTTGATGTGGTGTATATGGATTTCAGCTAGGCATTTGATAAGGTTTCCCACGGTAGGCTATTGCAGAAGATAGACATGGGATTTTGGTGATTTAGCGGTTTGGATCAGAATTTGGCTAGCTGAAACTAGCTAGCTAGTTGATGCGAAATTTTCACCCGGAGTTCAGTTACTAGTGGTATTCTGCAAGGATTTGTTTTGGGTTCATTGCTGATTGTCATTTTTATAAATGACCTGGATGAGGGCATGGAAGGACGGATTATTAAATTTGACAATGACACTAAGGTTGGTTCCTTTTGTATTTCTTTCCAGTTTGAAATGCTGAAGAAGGGTCACTTGCCCAAGGTGTTAACTCTGCTTTCTGACAACAGTTGCCGCCTGAGTTTATCCAGAAGTTTCTGAATTTGTTTCAGATTTCCAGCCTCCTTTGTTTTATTTCAGGTGTGTTTGGGACAATTTCACACAAAAACCCACTAGTCTTGCTGAGTAAAGCCCTCTGTAACCTGATATGATTGATTTTTAACCATTTTTGATAAGATACAGCGAAAACCTTCAACAATCATTTCAGCTATCTAAATGACTAGCGTGTTCACTACTTTGGAGGTGACAGTTGTAGTCATAGAGATATACAACATGGAAACAGACCCTTCAGTCCAACTAATTAGGAACATCCTGATGGCAATTAGTAACAAGGGAGTTCCTTTATCCTTAATAATTGGTGCTTCTAACAGTAAGTTCTACTTCTCTTTTTCAAATTCGCTTTTATCTTTTCAATGCACCTTGAGATTATGGACATCATTCCCTCTAAATTTCTTTCTGGCTGTATGGGCCTTTGAGATGCAACAGCTTCCAGAATCGAAAGTCAATGCTGCGATCATAGCACCGATACTAATTGCCCTTGAATGAAACTTCAGAGCATCTACACGTGCTCAGCTTAGAGGGAACGTTGATTCTGGTTGATGGGCTGAAGACAAAATTAGTTTCATTCCCAAACTAATTATTGTTTTGAATATTTGTGACACAAAATTTGAACCTTGATTTGATTGAAATTATTTTGCGTAACTGTGTCCTGCTTTGTTTTTAAAAATGAACTTTTTCACCACCATTCTTGCCCTAATTTTCCCCAAAGGCACTGCTTCATGAAATCATGCTGCCAATTCCATATTTATTAAACATTGTGATTCCCACTCTTGGGGCTGAATTTTACTAAAAGTTGGGGAACATTGAAACATAGGAAATAGGAGCAGGAGTGGGCCATTCAGACCATCAAGCCTGCTCCACCTTTCAACATGATCATGAGTGATTATTTGCCTCAATGTCATGCTCCCATGCTCTTCCCATACCCATTGACACCCTTAAGCCTCTTGGACACGACCTATTTCTTCTTTAGAATATTTGGTGACTCATCAGCTTCCTAATCACAGTTCAAAATAGTTTACCCCATATCCCCATGTCTGGGCAAACATCATCCAGCCTGAGTCACATCTGACCAGCTGTATCAGAATTTTATATGTTTCAAAGAGATGCTGTCTCAGTTTTCTAAAGCCAAGTGAATATATACCCAGTTGGCCCAATCTCTCCACATAGGGTGTCATGCTAAGAATCAGTCTGCTGAATCTTCACCATACTCCCTCTAAGCAGATCAAAACCGTCTGCAATAGTCCAGGTGTGATCTCACCAAGGCACTGTGCAGCTGCAGTAAAACTGCCTTGTCCTTCTATTCAAATCATCTTGCAATGTTGGACAATTTGATCTCCTAAGTGCTGCTGTATTCTTCTTTCATTGACCACTGCCCAAGGGTAGCCAAATCTCTTCGTACATCAACATTTCCCAATCTATCACAATTTGAATAATACTCTAGCATTCTTTGTTACCTTCCGAAGTGGACAGCTTTGTAGTTAACCACCTTGTACTGCATTGACCATGAATTTGCCCACTCACTCAACATTTTAAACTCAGTTATTTTTCTTACATCCTCCTCACCACCTCACCTAGTTTTGTGTTGTCAGCAACAATGGCATTACTACATTTGATTCCCTCATCCATATCAATCATAACTCTTGTGAATAGCTGAGCCTCAAAAACTGATATCTGCCATATGCAACTAATCACTGCTTTCCTCTCTGAAAATGACCCAACTGTTTCTTGTCTCTTTCACCCTGCATACAAATTCACCACCGAGTCCGCATCCTCAGCCCATCAGTTTTCACCCCGCCCCCCCCCACGACTGAGGATGAAGTTACTGAACACTCAAAAGGGAGCACTATTGTGTTTGCAACACTTTCTCACCCTCCACCAGCCCAGAGCCTGTCACCTTGTTTAATTCACTTCAGAGATTTGATTTGGGAACAACATCTGGTGAGCACATTTCTGGCATGTCTTTGCAGCAGTTTCGGGGGAAAAGCATCCCAGTTCTCTGGCACTCAGGACTGCTGGTGACTAGGCTTCTGCTTTACCTTAAGCACTAGATGACTCCAGGGTGGGATTGATGATTAATTACTTTGAGCAAATCTATGGGTAGATCCAGGAGCTGGAGGCAGATTTGTACATAGACATAGAATCCCTTCAGTGTGGAAACAGGCCATTTGGCCCAACAAGTCCACCCCGACCCTCCAAAGAGTAACCCACCCAAACCCATTCCCCTACCCTATTACTTGAACCAGTGCTAACCACTGAGCCACCATGCTACCCAAATAGTTGTTAGAAATATTCGATTATCTATCTGGAAGGTGGGAGGAATCAGTGTCAGCATGCATATGTCTGGCAGCTTCACAGGTGCCATGGAGACACAGCTCCAGCAGAAACTCCTGGAATTGCACGCAGGCCTGTATGTCATCGCTTCAGCTATATTTCATCAAATCAAAGCGAAATGTAACGATGTGAAATATATAGTGAGTTCTCTGAATGGGAGGGGGAAAAGAAAAATCGACGAATTTGCCATGTTAAGGAAATAACATGATGAGAGAATAGTCAAAGAAAATATATTTGTGGCAGTGAAGGAAATGTGGAGCACAATTAAAATAAGAACAATTGGAGAATGAACTAAATTAAAATTCAGATGTTGATCTTCATCTGTGGCAATGAAGAGGAGGAGATGATGAGCATTGCCCTCACTCCAAGTGCCCCTTCCTCACAACAAGACAGGATGATGCCAGTTGACATCCACATTGAACAAAATCCCCCTGAGAGAACATACAGCACCTCCACCTCCATCCTGCCTGCAATTGCCAATTCTGTGGAAGTTCCAGCTCAGGAGAGTAAACCTCTCAGCATGTCCGTGTCCTCAAGCCATAAGACCATATGACATAGGAGCAAACATTAGGCCATTTGGCCCATTGAGTCTGCTTCCGCCATTCAATCGTGGCTCATAAGTTTCTCAATTCCATTTTCCCACTGTCTCTCTGTAACCTTTGATCCTCATTGCAATCTATCTCTGTCTTAAATATATTCAGTGACCTGGCCTCCACAGCCTTCTGTGGCAATGTATTCTATAGATTCACCATTCTCCGACTGAAGAAGTGTTTCATCATCTCCATTCTAAAGGGTCTTCTTTCACTCTAAAACTGTGCCCACGAGTTATAGTCACTCCTGCCAATGGAAACATTTTCCCAACATTCATTCTGTCCAGGCTGTTTAGTATTCTGTAAAATCCAATTACATTCCTCCTCATCCTTCTTAAATCATAGAGTATAGATCCAGAGACGTCAAACATTCCGTATATGTTAAAATTTGTATTCCTGGGATCATCCAGCTGTGGGGCCCAAAATTGCTCACAATATTCTAAATGTGGCCTGACCAGAATCTTATAATACCTCAGAAGTGCATTCCTGCTTTTATATTAGGGTCCCCCCGAAATAAATGGCAACATAGATGGCAAGGTGGCTCAGTGGTTAGCACTGCTGCCTCACAGCGCCAGGGACGTGGGATAGATTCCAGCTTTAGACAAGTGTCTGTGTGGAGTTTGCACATTCTCCCCGTGTCTGCGTGGGTTTCCTCCCACAGGTTAGGTAAGTTGGCCATGCTAAATTGCCCACATTGTTTAGGGGTGTGTAGGTTAGGTGCATTAGTCAGGGGAAACATAAAGTAATTAGGTTAGGGGAATGGGTTTGGGTGGGATAGTCTTTAGTTGGTGTGGAATTGTTGGGCCGAATGGCCTGTTTCCACACTGTAGGGATTTGATGATTCTATAAACATTGTGTTTGCCTTCCTAACTACTGACTCAATTGCAAGTTTACCTAATGTGAATCCTGAACTAGTACTCTCAAGTCCCTTTGCACTTCAGACTTTTAAACTTTCTCCCATTTAAAAAATAGTTTATGCCTCTATTCTTCCAATCTAAATATGTGGAGTGAGAAACAAAATGAATCAAACTTCCGCCCTGATGATACCAGTTTTGCAATCCCAGATATTAGAAGAACTGAAAATAAAAGTCAGGCAATCAGTAGAATAAATTTTTCTATCACTGACAATGAATGTCACTCTGTTGAACTCTTCATATGTTTAATATGTAGTAGCTTGGAGATCATGAGGACTGCCAATGCTGGAAAGTCACAGTCAAAAAAGTGGGAGCTGGGAAAAGCACAGCAGGTTAAGTAGCATTAGAGAAGCAGGTGAGTCGACGTTTCAGGAGTCACCTAACGAAAAAGGTAAATAGGACGGTCAACAGGATATTAAACTAGAAAGTGAGTGGGGGGCGGGAGGAGGGGGAGGTTAAACTCCAAGAAGTATAATGGCTAATTGGAAACAAAACAGCAGGTTAATATCTGTGGTGTTGGATTCAACTGCATGGAAAAGTATGAAAAAAATGAAAGAGTGTGGTGTCTTGGTGCTGGCTCACAGTGCCAGGCATCCGGGATCGATTCCAGCCTCGGGTGACTATCTGTGTGGAGTTTGCACATTCTCCGCATGTCTGCGTGGGTTTCCTCCAGGTGCTCCGGTTTCCTACCAAAAATGTGCAGGTCAGGTGAATTGGCCATGCTAAGTTGCCCATACTGTTCAGGGATTTGTAGGTGAGGTGCGTTAGTCAGGGGTAAACATAGGATAATAGGGTAGGGGAATGTTTCTGGGTGGGTTATTCTTTGGAGGATTGGGAGAGACTTGTTGGGCTGAAGGGCCTTTTTCCCCATTGTATGGATTTATGATTCTATGAAAGGAGAACTCTGGAGAGTTTATTCAAGCCTCCAGAAGATAAAATAGGACAGAGTGTTTGGAAAGAATTGAGAATCTAATCTCAAGCTCATCGGATAAAGGAATGACATTGAGACTAGTCATGGAAAATACAGGGCTGAAGTTGTTGTATTTGAATGCACGCAGTATATGAAATAAGGTAAATGAAATTGTGGAGCAGATCAGAATTGGCAGGTATGATATGGTGGGCACTACAGACACATGACTATAAGGGGATCAGGACTGGGAGCTTAAATTCCAAGGATATACATCCTATGAAAAGAGAGGCAGGTCGGCAGAAGGGATGGGGTTGCCTTATGAGTGAGAAATGAATTTAAATCAATAGCGTTATGGACCAGACCAAAGCCCCTCAAAACATATCAGGAAAGTAGTCTAGACCCTAACTTTGCTTGTTTTAAGCAGGTGTAAGATGGATATTCCAGAAGTGATACAGCTGGTCAAACCACATAGTTTAAAAAAAGAATTTATTTTCAGACTACCAAATGAAACATGAGCAAGAGAACAGAATAGAGAATAACTTAATCTATCTGAAAACCAAAGCGACTCTATTGCAACTTAATGCTGTTCCAATTCTTTGCAACATCCCCATAAACATCCCTTTGGCAAAAAAGGTTTATCCCCAGCAGCTTTCTTTAACTAGCAGCTTCAAAGTAAACCAAACAAAAAAAACTGAGCTGGGAGAATTGGCCACTCCCCTTTCATTATACAACTGTTTTTAAAAAAACCTGAAGGCCTTCTCTGATTGTTGACTTCAGCAGTATCTGTTAGCCATTATTAAAATAGCCAATTCAGACATATTGGCATCTCTGCCTTTATGACCCCTCTCAAAAAAAAGGAGTACAATAACCTTGTTAAAGGGGCAACACCATAACAATAGCAAGAAACAGTGGAAGGTCAGATGATGGAGAATCTGTGTGGGTAGAGTTGAGGAACCACAAAAGGTAAAAAAAAAACGGAAATTATGTACAAGCCTCCAAACAGTAGTCAGGATATGGGGCACAAGATACACCAGGAGACAGAAAAGGCGTGTAAGAAAGGCAAGGTTACAATGATCATGGGGGAGTTTCAACATGCAGTTGGACTGGGAAAATCAGGATGGTAATGGATTGCAAGAAAAGGAATTTGTGGAATGTCTACGAGATGGCTTTTTGGAGCAGTTTGTGATGGATCCCAATAGGGAACAGGCAATTCTAGATTTAGTGTTGTGCAATGAGGCAGATTTGATAAGGAAGCTTCAGGTGAAGAAATCCTTAGAAGGTTGTGATCACAATATGATAAAATTTACTCCGCTATTTGAGAGGGAGAAGCTGGAATCAGATGTAATGGTGTTATGGTTGAATAAAGGTAACTACGGAGGCATGAGGGAGGAGCTGGCCAGAATTGGAGAGGAGCCTAGCAGGAAGCATTGGAACAGAAATGGCAGGAGTTTCTGGAGTAATTCAGGAGACACAGCAAAAATTAATCCCTCGGAAAAAGAAGCATTCTAAAGGGAGGATGGGGTAACTATGGCTGACAAGAGAAGTTAGGGACAGCATAAAAGCAAAACAAAAGCATATAATGTGGCGAAGGGCAGTGGGAAGCCACGGAATTGGAAAGCTTACATAGATCAACAGAGGACAACTAAAAATGAAGGAGGGAGAAGATTATATATGAGAGTGAGCTAATATAAAAAGAAGATTGCAAGAATTACTTTAGAGAAATTTAAAGAGCAAAAGAGGCACAAGTGGATATTGGGCCACTGGAAAGTAATGCTGAAATAATAGTAATGGGGAACAAAGAAATGGTGGAGGAATTGAACTAGTACTTTGCATAAGTCTTCACGGTGGAAGACTCTGAGAAAGTGAGGACGGCAGACGCTGGAGATCAAAGTCGAGAGTGTGGAGCTGTAAAAGCACAGGTCAGGCAGCATCCAAGGAACAGGAGAATTGACATTTCGGGTTTAAGTCCTTCATCAGGAATGAGGATTGTGGGCTGGGGGTGATGAGAGATAAATGGGCAGGGAGGCATTGGGGCTGGGGGAAAGGTAGCTGAGAATGTGCTAGGTAGATGAAGGTGGATAGTAGGTGATAGGTCGCGGAGAGGAATGGAGCAGACAGATGGGAAAGGCAATGGACAGGTCAAGAGGGCGGTGCCAAGTTGGAGGCTTGGGACTGGGATAAAGTGGGGGGAGGGGGAATGTGGAAACTGGTGAAATCCACATTAATTCCATGTGGTTGCAGGATCCCAAGGCAGAAGATAAGGCATTCTTCCTCCAGGCAATGGGAGATTAGGATTTGGTGATGGAGGCAGCCCAGGACCTGCATGTCCTTGATGGAGTGGGAGGGGGAATTAAAATGTTCAGCCATGGGGCGGTGGGGTTGGTTGGTGCAGGTATCCCAGAGGTGTCCTCTGAAGCGATCTGCAAGTTGGTGTCCTGTCTCCCTGATGTAGAGGACACCACATCAGGTGCAACAGTTACAGTATGTGACATTTATGGAAGTACAGGTAAATTTCTTTTAGATGTGGAAGGATCCTTTGGGGCCGAAAATGGAGGTGAGGTGGGAGGTGTGGGCGCAGGTTTTGCACTTCTTGTGGTGGCGGGGGAAGGTGCTGGTGGGAAGGGTGTGTGCTGCTGGGGGAGGTGTGGATCTGACAAGGGAGTCGGTTAAAGACACGAGTAACATCCCAAAGATTCAAGGGAGTTGGGGAGCAGAGCTGAATATCATGGCTATCACCAAGGAGAAAGTGCTAGAAAAACTTAAATGTCTGATGGTGGAAAAATCACATGGACCAGATGGACTCCACCCCAGGATTTTCAAGGAGAGAGCTTTTTTTTATTCATTTGTTGGACTTGGGCATCGATGCTGGCCAGCATTGATAGCCCATCCCTATTTGCCCTTGAGAAGGTGGTGGTGAGCTGCCTTCTTGAACCGCTGCAGTCCATTTGCAGTGGGTTGACCCACAATGCCAGTAGGGAGGGAATTCCAGGATTTTGATGTAACAACTGTAAAGCAACTGCAGTATATTTCCAAATTCAGGTGGTGAGTGGCTTGGAGGGGAACTTGTGGTGGTGTTCCCAAGTATCTGCTGCCCTTGTCCTTTTAGGTGGAAGTTGTCATAGGTTTGGAAAATGCTAAGGATCTTTGATGAATTTCTGCAGTGCACCTTGTAGATAGTATACACTGCTGCTCCTGAGCATCAGTCGTGGAGGGATCAAATGTTTGTAATGCGGTGACAATGAAGTGGGTTGCTTTGTCATGGGTGGTGTTAAACTTCTTGAGTGTTGTTGGAGCTGCATCCATCCAGGCAAGTGGGGAATATTTCATCACACTCCTGACTTGTGTTTTGTAGATGATGGTCAGACTTTGGGGTGTCAGGAGGTGAGTCACCCGCCACATTACCTCTAGTCTCTGACATGCTTTTGTAGCCACTGTGTTTATGTGGTGAGTCCAATTGAGTTTCTGGTCAATGGTAACCCAAGGTGGCGATTCAGTGATGCTAATAACGTTGAATGTCGAGGGGTGATGGTCATTGTCTGGCATTTGTGTGGCACGAATGCTACTTGCCACTTGTTGGCTCAAGCCTGGAAATTGTCCAGATCTTGTTGCATTTGAGCACGGACTGCTTCGGTATCTGAGAAGTCACAAATGGTGCTGAACACTGTTCAATCATTGGTGAACATCCCCACTTCTGACCTTCTGACAGAGGGAATGTCATTCATGAAGCAGCTGAAGATTGTTGGACCTAGGACATTACACCGAGGCACTCCTGCAGAGATGCCCTGGAGCTGAGATGACTGACCCTCCACAACCACAACCTTCTTCCTTTGTGCCAAGTATGACTCTAACCACTGGAGTGTTGCCCCCGATACCCATTGATTACAGTTTTGCCAGGGCTCCTTGATGTCATACTCGGTCAAATGTAGCCTTGATGTCACGGGCTGTCACTCTCACATTCTCTCTGGAATTCAGCTCTTTTGTCCATGTTCGAACCAAGGATGTAATGAGATTAGGAGCTGAGTGACCCTGGTGGAACCCAAACTGGGAATCACTGAGCAGATGCTGCTTGATAGCACTGTTGATGACCCCTTCCATCACTTTACTGATGATGGAGAGTAGACTGACTGGGCAGTAATTGGCCGTGTTGGATTTGTCCTGCGTTTTGTGTACAGACAGACCTAAGCAATTTTCCACATTGTAGGGTAGATGCCAGTGTTGTAACTGTACTGGAAGAGCTTGGCTAAGGGAGTGGCAAGTTCTGGAGCACAGGTCCTCAGCACTGTTGCTGGAATGTTATCAGGGCCCATTGCCTTTGCAGTATCCAGTGCCTCCACCTGTTTCTTGATATCACATGGAGTGAATCAAATTCGCTGGAGACTGGTATCTGTGATGCTGGGGACCACTGGAAGGTTGTTGCGAATCATCAGCCTTATCTTTTGCCCTGATGTGCTAGGCTCCTCCATCATTGAGGATGGGCATATTTGTTGAGCCTCCTCCTCCACTGAGTTGTTTAATTGTTCACCACCATTCACAACTGGATGTGGAAGAACTGCAGAGCTTAGATCTAATTCGTTGGTCGTGGGATCACTTAGCTCTATCACTTGCTGTTTATGCCGTTTGGCACACAAGTAGTCCTGTTGGTATTTTCACTAGGTCGACACGCCATTTTTAGGTATGGCTGATGCTGCTGCTGGCATGCCCTCCTGCACTCTCTGTTGAACCATGGTTGATCCCCTGGCTTGATGGTAATAGTTGAGTGGAGGATATACCAGGCCATGAGGTTATAGATTGAGCTGGTGTACAATTCTGCTGCTGTTGATGGCCCATAGCACCTCGTGGATGCCCAGTCTTGAGCTGCTAAATTGGTTCGAAGTTTGTCCCATTTAGCATGGTGATCGTGCCAAGCAACACGATCGAGGTTATTCTCAATGTGAAGGCGGGATTTAGTCTCCACAAGGACAGTGGGCACTTGTACCTATACTGTCATGGACAGATGCTTCTGCAGCTGGCAGATTAGTAAGGATTTTTTTCCCTCTTGTTGGTTCTTTCACCACCTGCTGCAGACCCAATCTAGCAGTCATATCCTTTAGGACCCAACCAGTTTGATCGGTAATGCTGCTGCCAAGCCCCTCTTGGTGGTGGACATTGAAATCCCCCACCCAGAGTACATTTTGCATCCTTGCCACCCTCAGTGCTTCCTCCATTTGTTGTTCATCATGGAGCAGTACTGGTTTATCTGCCGAAGGAGGGCGGGACGTGGTAACCAGTAAGAGGTTTGCTTGCCCATGTTTAGCCTGAAGCCAAGAGACATCATGGGGTTTGGAGTCGATGTCAAGGACTCCCAGGGCAACTCCTCCCGATTGTATCCTCCTGTGTCACCACTGCTGCTGGGTCTGTCCTGCTGGTGGTGTCTGGGGTATTATCTGTAATGTATGATTCTGTAAGAATGACTATGTTAAGCTTTGAGACAGCTCTTCCAATTTTGGCACTAGCCCCCAGATGTTGGTAAGGAGGACTTTGCGTCGTCAACAGGACTGCTTGTGTTTTTGCCATTTCTTTTCCTGTTCCAAGGTTGATGCTAGGTGGTCCATCCAGTTTCATTTCTTTGTTGTGACTTTCTAGTGATTGATACAACTAAGTGGATTGCTAGACTCTCAACTGTACTCTGAAAGCATCAGTCTGTGACATTTCAGGGGGCAGTTGAGAGTCAACCACATGGCTGTGGGTCTGGAGTCACATGTAGGCCAGACCAGGCAAGGATAGTGAATTTCCTTCCCTGAAGGACATTACTGAACCAGATGGGTTTTTCCAACAATTGACAATGGTTTCATGGTCATCATTTTTTAAAAAATTGAATTCAAATTCCCCATGTGTTGATGCAGTATTCAAACCCAGGTGCCCAGAACATTATTCTGGGTTTCTGGGATTAATAGTCAATAGTCAAATGGCCACTAGGCCATTGCTTACCCTTGATCATAGTGCTATCAAAGATCCTTATGTTGAGGATCACACCTCTGCTCACTGTTAAAGTGAGTCACCAATGGATTTGAACCTAGGTTAGAATAAACTGGGAGATTCAGGATTGAAGCAATTGTTTGTAGTTATGAAGAATCAGGATTGTAAAATACAGACACTTGAATATCAAACTTTCTGAAAATGTTTATAATAATTGTTGTTCGAAATGACTACATTAATCATAAGTGGAATCGGTAGGTGTTTTTAATAAACATTACAGTTTTAGTGTCAGTAATAAGGTTATTATTACAACTGCACATTATTTGTGTCATCAGTAGCGTTAATATTAAGCACTGTGCATTTTTAATAGTTCCTGCAATCACTTTTTTGACAAACACCAGGGGTTTCCTCTGATTCCTGTTACTTCTCGCTCTGATTCCCAGGCTGAAAGCTGTCAGGCTCTCAGTTTTCTGTGTCAAGGACTTCACCTCTGCTCTCGGAACTAACCAATCGCTGATGAATCTGAACCCGATGAATAATGTACTGGCGGATTCAGGAATGAAACTGGGGTCTGCAGTTCTGAGGAACATGGCTTGTAAAATACAGAAACTGGGGTCATCTGTGAAGTGGTGTTTTAAAAATGCTGTATATCATTATTATTATGCATAATACTGTCATCAATAAACACTTTTTTAAAAAACTCTGACTCCTGATATTTTTCTCTCTGAACCCCAGACGATGGGGTGTCAGTCTCTCAGATTCTAGTATTGATAATCTTGCCTCCAATTTCAGCACATACTGGTCACTAATAGTTCTGAACCTGGCATCATATACTGTCACAGACAAATCTGTCCCCACAAGCTGTCAGCTGATAATGGTCTGAGGAGTATGCAACAGATCTGAAAAGTTTTGGGTTAGTTTACGTAATAAATAAAATTGGATTAAGTCAAGGTTATGGTCAATGCTATGAAGTATTAGCATAATAACTCCAGTTTTCCTGTATTTTACTCTTGTTCACTCAGTTTATTATTTTAATCTGTTTCAGACTGCAGGAGAATCTGTTCAGTCCATCTAGAAAGAGAGGCTCAGTGTTGCAACAGGAACCAGACCAAGGTTGTGTGTGACAGTATGAGCATTTCACTTTATAAGCTGCTCTCACCATGTGAATGTTGTTGCCTTATTTCCTGCCCCTTCCCTTTAAGCAGCTGCACTCCAGATTGAAATCCTGCTGGTTATTTCTGGGAAGGAGCCAGGGTGATGCTGAGTCTGGCTGCAGTGGCATGCTGATAGTTGCAGTCGATATTCCGGGGTTCATGCTCATGCTTGATGTTCCTTCCAGGAAGGGAACCGGATTGGAGACAGGATCTGTAGGTGGACCCACCATCAGAAAGGGCCCACCAGCAAATACCCGGAGTTACTCAGAGATCGAGAGAGAGCAGCCTTGTTGGCAGGTTTCTGAGATTTATGTAGCCAGGATGGATCAGCAGACCGAAAGAAGAAATGGGGCATGTGCCGAATGGGCGTGCTGCTCCTTGGTATGAAGGAGCATTGGCACTGTTTAATGACTTGGTTTTATGGAGGGGAAATCATGTCTCATAAATTTGATTGAGATTTTTCAGAAAATAATCAAGAAGATTAATGAGGGACAGTGTGGTAGACATTGTTTACTTTGACTTTAATAAAGCTTTTGACAAGGATCCGCATGGTAGACTAATTAGTAAAGTTGGATCATATGGGATTCAGGGTGAATTTGCCAAACGGATACAAAATTGGCTTAACAACAGGAGACCGAGGGTGATAGTGGAGAGTTGTTTTTTTGGACTGGAGGCCAGTTACCAGCAGTGTTTCACAGGAATCGGTACTGGGTTCACTTTTGTTTGTCATTTAAATAAATGATTGTGATGAGAATATAGAAGGCATGATTAGTACGTTTGCACGTGACAGTGGACACTGAGAAAGGTTATCCAAGGCTACAAAGAAATCTTGATCAAATGGGTCAATGCACTGTGGACTGGCAGACAGTTTAATTTGGATAAATGCATTTTGGTAAAACAAACATGGTCAGGAATTACACAATTAAAAGTAGGGTCTTAGGTAATCTTGTAGAACAGAGAGACCTAGGGATTCAAGCACATAACGTTTTGAAGTTTGCGTCCCATAGAGACAAGGTGGTTAAGCACCCTGTTTAGCACGCTTGCCTTCATTGCTCCTTTGAGTATAGGAGTTGGGATGTCATGTTAAGGTTATACAGGATGTTGGTGAGGCATCTTCTGGAGTACTGTGTCCATTTCTGGTTCCCTTGTAATAGGAAGAATATTATTAAACTTGGGACAATACAGAAAAGATGCACCAGGTTGTCGCTGGAATGGAGGGTTTGAGTTATATGGATAGGCTGCGACTTTTTCGACTGGATTGAGGGGTGACCTTACAAAGAGGTCTATAAAATCATGAGCGGTATAGATTGGGTGCCTTTTCCCTAGGGTGGGAATTTCAAAGACATGAGAGGCACGCTTTTAAGCTGAGAGGAGAAAGAGTTTTTTTTAAAAAAGTTGCCTCTCATGTCTTTTTTTAGAGTGTTTCATTTGTGGAATGAACTTCCAGAGGAAGTGGTACATGCGGGACAGTTACAACATGTAAAAGACATTTGGGTAAGTACATGAATAATGAATGTTTAGAGGGATATGGGCCAAGCATATGGAATGTGGGACCAGTTTAGTTTAGAAACATGGTTAGCATGAACTAGTTGGGCTGAAGGGTCTGTTCCCTTGTTGAATGACTTTATGATTCCTCTGCCTATGGTTCTTGCATTAGCAAGGGAACCAGACTGGCATCATTGTGAAAATTAACATCTTGTACTTAGCAGACTTAATTTTGAAACAGATCGACCTGAGGATGCAAACCTGAGGAAGCAGGGACCAGTGAATAGATCTCATGTTTGCTGTACTCCTGTGGTATTGTGCAGTGACATGCACCTAGAAATGTTTCTGAACAGGATGTAATTTGTAATATAATGAATGATTTCTGATGCCATCAGAATAACTGAGCCATCGGTTTTTTCTCACTCATTGTGTTATTTTCTTCACAATTAATTGTGTTGTTTAAATCACAGTTATCCAGCAACTTTAACTTTTAAAATTAATTGTTGATATACTCAATATGTAATTTATTACAATTTCATAGAAACCCTACAGCATGGAAGCAGGCCATTCGGCCTATGGATTCCACACCAACCTTCTGAACAGAATCTCACCCATCCCTGTAATGCCACATTTTCCATGGCTAATCCACCAAGCCGATGCATCCCTGGTCACCGTGGACAATTTAACATGGCCAATCCACCCAGCCTGCACATCTTTGGACTGTGGGAGGAAACCTACTTAGACATGGGGAGCATGTGCAAAGTCCATGCAGATCGTCACCGGAAGCAAAGATCGAACCCAGGTTCCTGGTGCTGTGAGTCAGCAGTGCTCACTACTGAGCCACTGTGCTATCCATGCTCATTATGTTCGTGTGTTAATTAAATATTGCCAGTTGACAAGATGTTGTCTGACTTGTTTAAAACATTTGACAAGAAAGATTAAACAGATTTGTGTAGAAGCTTGTGGGGATTTGAATTGAGGATGGGTAAAGCTTACGTATATAATGCAGTTTTGATTTTTCACAAGATGATTCAACAGAACAATCTTAGACATTATTCACTTTTAGGTTGGGAGGAAAAGCACACAAAGTTCCATAGTGATGGTGTATCATGAAGAGGTAAAGGTTAAATTAAGAAGGCGTCAAGTACAAGAACTGGCAAATCATGTTGCAGCTATATAAAACCCTTGTTTTATATATTCCAGATTTGGAGTATTGTGTGCATTTTTTACAGTCACTCTACCAGAAGGATGTGGAAGCTTTGGAAGGAGTGCAGAGAAGGTTCACAGGATGTTGCCTGGTCTCAAGGGCATTGGCTATGACAAAAGGTTAAAAAGACTAGGATTGTTTGCACTGGAAGGACGGTGGCGAAGAAGAGATCTGATCAAGGTCTACAAAATTATGAGAGGCATAAGTAGAGGCTTTTCCTCGGGTTGAAGTTTCAAGGTGAGAGGGGGAAATGTTTAAGGAAGATGTGCGAGGGAAGCCTTTCATGCCGAGAGTGGTAGGAGCCAGAAGAGGTGGTGGAAGCAGGGACATTGGCAACATTTAAAAAGCATCTGGATGGTCACATGAATAGGGAGGGAATAGAGGGATATAGACAGAATAAGGGTAGAAGGTTTGTTTGTTAGCTTAGTTAGGGCATGATGATTGGCGCAGGCTTGGAGGGCTGAAAAGCCTGGTCCTGTGCTTTCCTTCTCTTTTGTTCTTTGTTCTAAATCTTCTCCCTTGCCATGTATTTGTTGGAACCTAACAGGATTTATAATACACAGTCTTCTGTTTCAGAAAGAAGTGTCACTGGTGAACCAAAACTAACATTGATATGAAATGTAAATCCATCTGCATGACTGAGCCATGTTACAGATATCAAGGAATGATCAGGTATGTAAGGATAATGTACAAAAAGATCTACAGGATATGGTCTGGTCCAAGACTCCAGTTTCAGTCCTGGGAACTGACCCAGTATCTGGTGACACATTAAGTAGGACATGGTTGAACGGCAGGTGCCCAGCTACAAATCTAGGGCTCAGGCTCTCCAGCGAGGAGAAGAATACAGAAATAGAGAACATTTACAGCACAGAAGGAAGCCATTTGGCCCAAAGCATCAGTGCAGATTGGAAAAGGGGTGGAGCCCCTGTCTCACTTTCCAGCTCTTGGTCTGTAGGTTGTGATCTCTCAGGTGTGTATCTGAGGTTTTATATAACTGTGATAAGAATTACCACACTTTCAAATAGTGTTCCTAACACCCACTGCCCTCTGAGTATAACACACCCTGGTAGCATGGTGGCTCAATGGCTCGCACTGCTTCCTCACAGCAACAGGGACCCAGGTTCAATCCTAGGCTCAGGCGACTGTCTGTGTGGAGTTTGCATGTCCTCCCTGTGTCTGTGTGGGTTTCTGCCCACAACCCAAAGATATGCAGACCAGGTGAATTGGCCATGCTAAATTGCCCATAGTGTTCAGTGAAGTGTAGGTTAGGTGCATTACAGTGATGGGGAATGGGTTTGAGTGGGATACTATTCAGAGGGTCAGTGGTAGACTTATTGGGACAAAGGGCCTGTTTCCATACTGTCAGGATTCTAATTCTAATTCGTAAAGAATCATCTGTGCCTGTCCTCTAATTTTGTACATTATTGTCCCTGATTCTCAACCTCTCTGATAACAGAATAGGTCTTTCCTATAGACTGCAGCCAGACCTGAATAATTATTTACACTTCAGTGTCCTCTATTCACAAGAACACAACTTCAGCCTGTCAACCAAGACAAGGCAAGTAGAGGAGGAGATCTCCAAGCACATCTCATTTACAACTTGTGATGGTACTGTGACTTTAAGATGAATTTATATAGTGAATGGCAGAACCCTTAGGAATATTGATATGCAGACGGATTTCCGTGTGCAGGTCCATAGATCACTAAAGATGACAATGCAGCTGGATAAGATAGTAATAAAGGCCTATGGCATGCTTGCCTTCATTGGAAGGGGCACTGAATATAAGGACAGGAAAGTTATGCTGCAGCTTTATAGAACTTTAGTTAGGTTGCATTGGAAATTTTGCGTACAGTTCTGGGCACCATACTACCAGAAGGATGTGGATGCTTTGGAAAGAGTACAGAAAAGTTTTACAGGATATTGCTTGGTATGGGGCATTTTAACTATGAAGAAAGGTTGGATAGACTAGAATGCAGGAGGTTGAGAGGCAACCTGACTGAAGTTTATAAGATTGTGAATGGCATGAATAGAGTGCAAAGTATGAGGCTTTTTCACAGGGTGAAGGAGTCAATTTCTAGCGGACACAGGTTCAAGGTATGGGATGAGGGAGGAATTTAAAACAGATATGCGAGGCAAATTGTTCACACAAAGGGTAGTGAGTGCCCGGAACACACTGCCAGAGGAGGTGGTGGAAACAGACACATTAGCAGCATTCAAGAAGCACCTGGATGAAGACATGAATAAGAAGGGAATTGTAGGATACTGATCCTTAAATGAAGACAGTTTTAGTATGGAAGGGCAAAATGTGTTGGTAGGCCGAAGGGCCTGTTCCTGTGCAGACTTGTTCAGGTGGCATTTAGAGTTGCCTAGTGAAGCTGGTGTAGATACAGCTCCCTCTACGCTACAGCAAAAAGCCCAAGGTCTGTCTCTGCTGCTCGATTGTTCTGGTGTTCCTTTCTCCTGGTCTGGAAGGGAGATATTCCATGAGAAAAATCTGTTGCATTGAATTTGCCCTCGCCTAGGGTGTGTTTATGAGATGCTGCTATATTGGAATAGTCGATGATTAGTAATTAAACATATTATTTTATCAGGTTTTACAATAGAGTTATGCCAATTCTTCTTTTGTATCATTTTATTTAACTGTATTATAACAATAAACATGTTTTGCTTAAAGCCCTATGTGGACCAATTGAATCACATCTGGAATGCAGTACCTAATACTTGCCTTCAAATAAGGTAGAAATTCGGGTCGAGGCTATCTCTTTGATATATTTTGAGGGGGTTTGGTCTGGTTCATAACAAATCGATATTCAGTCCTGAATACTAGGGAGAATGATGGTGCAACAGGGGGTGCAGCCGGAGATGATGCCTCAGTTGAGTAATCACTAGACTATTATCCCGGCTCAGTCTGGCCTGCCGACGGACACAGACATTTATGCTCAGTGTTCCTGGGTTTGGGAGTAAAGTATCCCAGATTCCCACTCAGTATCAGTGCAATGACTATACCTTGAATGCATTTATGGCAAAGATAAATAATACAGGACTTATTCAACTGGAGCAGGTCCCACCATCTGATCGAGCCAAGTACTCACTATCTGTGTCTCAGAGAATTCTCCGCTCAGACTAGTGGGGTCATTACACAAGTGAAAATGCACAAACTGATAGTGAGAATGCTACTGTTCTACATTGGTGATTGGTTCATCAACAAGTCACAAACATTCTGCGTTTCTGGTATCAACAGGAGAATATATAATGGAAATTAAAGTCTATGTACTTGTTACAGATTTGAGCATTAAATAAAATCACTTCTGTGACCTCTAAATAGGAGTTAAAAATCACACAACACTAGGTTATAGTCCAACAGGTTTATTTAGAAGCACTAGGTTGTGGAGAATAAGGTTGTAAGACACAGTTTATAGCAAAAGTTTACAGTGTGATGTAACTGAAATTATATATTGAAAAAGACCCAGACGTTTGTTAAGTCTGTCATCTGTTAGAATGACCATGTTAGTTTCACTTATTTCATATGTAAATTGCAAAACCTTTTTTAAAAAGTTACATTCTCAAGTGCACTTTAACAACTGGTGTCATGTCGGCCCAGATAAGGTCTTGAAGGTGTTAACTCCCTGTGAGGCTGTCTGTGCCACAATGGTCAAACTGATTCTAATCTAAAAAACATATTTACAGAATCTTACATGGATTCACGCAGTGTTTGAGAAAAGTAAAATGTAATTCTGCAAGTACAACTTCACCCCACAAACTTATATGTGTATGTGTGCATGTGGTGGGTGGGGGGGGGGGGGGGGGGGGCGGGTTATGAGTGTCTGTGGGAGGGTGTGTGTATCCAAATCACTCTAAACATGAGATTATGAAAGCACTAAACATGCTGAAGAATATAGAGACTGATGAATGCATTTGTTGTTAGCTGTAGTCATGTGCGTTTGTTCCTGTGATTTATGCTTGGCAATGTCTCCGAATTGTTAACACTTTGAACCATCACACACCATTGTTGCCTGCATTTCCCTTTGCTGGGCACTTGCACAAAACACACACACACACAGTCTCATGTGTATTTCCCTTTGTGTGAATATCACACTGACCATAGTGTATTTCTGTCCCACGTCTCTTCAAATACAACAGAGCTCCTAACACTAATGAGAGCCTGATATTTCATTTCTTGAACAAATTTGTGCTGATTTGTCTTATAAACTTGCTTTCTGCTGCTTTAAGTTTGAAGCTGCAGCTTTTTGCCTGGTATGACATCCAGCTTTCTGATTCTTGTTGGAGGAGGATTCATCTGACGTAAGTGAAGTATTCCATCACTGCGTTGACTTTCACCTTGTAGATGTGGGAAAGAGTTTGTGGATTTAAGAGGCAAATACTTACTCACACACAAATATCTGAAGGATTCTATCAAAAATAAGAAATCTACATACTAAAAATTAAAATAAAAAGCCTTATAATAAGATATTGAATCACAGATTAAAAGTAATGTCCCAGAATCCAGCATTTCTATTCTTGAGCTAGTTGTTTCACAACAGCAGTGCGGGCAGTATTGTTCAATATGGAGATGTGAGGAAATGATGGTATATTGATATTCTCACCACATCAATACTCTCGAACCCTACATTAATGCTTTGGGGACATGGGTTCAAATCCCACCATGGTAGATGGCATAATATAAATTCAGTAAAAATCTGGAATAAAAAGCAAGTCCAAAATCAACCATGTAAATAATGCTGATTGTCATATAAATCAAATACGTCTGGTTCACTAATATTTATTTAGTAATGATTTGGAAATGCCAGTGTTGGACTGGGGTGTATAAAATTAAAAATCACACAACACCAGGTTATAGTCCAACAGGTTTAACTGGAAGCACTAGCTTTCAGAGCACTGCTCCTTCATCAGGTTTATTTCATAGTCATCCTTATCTAGCCTGGCCTACAAGTCACTAAAGACCCACTGCAATGTAGCTGACTCATAACTACCCTATGGGCCTAGTCAGTAACATTTACACTCCCTGTAAAGGAATATAAATCTTATACCCCCTAGCTTCTGGAGTAGAGTCAATGAGGGGCCACTTGTGGTGCAGTGTGAGTGTCCTACCTCAAAGGCAGAAAACCCAAGTTTAAGTCCTCACTACTCCAGAGCTATGTCATAACATTACATTACCGACAGGGTGGAAACAAGCTATTTGGCCCAACAAGTCCACACCGACCCACCGAAGCGCAACCCACCCAGACCCATTCCCCTACATTTACCCCTTCACCTAACACTACCGGCAATTTAGCATGGCCAATTCACCTAACCTGCACATTTTTGGATTGCTTGAGGAAACTGGAGCATCCGGAGGAAACCCACGCAGACACGGGGAGAATGTGCAAACTCCACACAGAGAGTCACCTGAGACGGGAATCGAACCCAGGTCTGCTGGCGCTGTGAGGCAGCAGTGCTAACCACTGTGCCACCCATTTCCTGTGTTCTTCCCACTTGATATTTGTGTGTTTGCTGAGGTAGGTGGTAACATTTCTGGTAATGTTTCTTAGTGGTTGGAATATGGGATCTGACTCGAAATGTTTGTTAATGGAATGCCAGGTTGAGTGCCAGACCTTCAGGAATTTCTGTGCATTTCTTTGCCATACGTCAAGGACATTTCGGAAACAAACACCAGACTACTCTGACCCCTCGGTATTATGGTAGCCCACAAATCAGCAATTACGCTACAACAGCTACTGATGAGCATAAAGGATACCATACCTGCAACTAACAGAATCAACATTATATACAAAATACAATGGAAAGATTGCCACAAAAGGCACACTGGAAAAAAACTAGCCATCAGGATACATGAACACCAACTAGCCACCAAGATATATGATCAACTATCACTTGTGTCCATACACATGGACAAAGAAGGAGACCAATTTGACTGGGACACACGTACCTATCCACGGACAAGCTAAAGACATGCATGGGAATCCCTGGAGGCCTGGCACCCAACCTAGAACTCCATGAACAAACATGTAGAATTATACCCCATACACCAACAACTAAGAAACAAAACCAGATATGAAACCACCCACCTCAGCAAACCGGGAGACATAAATAACAACCAGGACAGAACACCAACGCTTCACGGGAGATGGACTGATTATGTTACCTAATACGGTGTTGAAAAGTCTGCAAACAAACTTTCCAACAAGCAAGTCAACAACCTCTGATCCAAATCGTTTTGATGAACAGCAGTGGACCCAGCACCGAAACTTGCTGATCACCACTGGTTCCCGGCCTCCAGTCTAAAAACAACTCTACAATCTTCCTCTGTTTTCTATTGTCAAGCTAATTTTGTATCCAATTGTATCCCATGTGATCTAACTATACTAATTAGTCTACCATGTAGAACATTATCAAAGGTTTTACTAAAGTCTATGTCAACAACATCTAATGCTCTACCTTTATTAATCCTTTTAATTACGTCCTCAAAAACCTCAACCAAATTGATGGGACACATTTTCCCAATCACAAAACCATCTGTCTTTACCTCTCCAAATGCAATGTATTTTATAATTTTATTTTTATAAATATGATATTTTATAATCTCTTCAACAACTGGCTCGAAGGTAGAAGATAGTGTGCTGACGCATGATTGCCTTCAGATTGGGGGCCTGTGACCAGCAGTGTGCCACAAGGATCGGTGCTGGGTTCATTGCTTTGTGTCATTTATATAAATAATATGGATGTGAAGTGTCGTTAGTCAGTTTGCAGATGATCACAGAATTGGAGGTGTAGTGGACAGCGAAGAAGGTTACCTCAGATTACAACAGGATCTTGACCAGATGGGCCAATGGGCTTAGGAGTGGCAGATGGAGTTTAATTTAGATAAATGTGAGGTGCAGCATTTAGGAAAGGCAAATCAGGGCAGGACTTGTATACTTAACACTAAGGTCCTGGGGAGTGCTGCTGAACAAACAGACCTTGGAGTGAAGGTTCATAGTTCTTTGAAAGTGGAGTCGCAGGTAGATAGGATAGTGAAGGTGGTGTTTGGTCAGAGCATTGAGTAAAGGAGTTGGGAGATCATGTTGCGGCTGTACAGGACCTTGGTTAGGCCACTTTTGGGATACGGTGTGCAATTTTGCTCTTCCTGCTATAAGATGGATGTTGTGAAACTTGAAAGGGTTCTGAAAAGACTTACAAGGATTTTGCTAGGGTTAGAGAGTTTGAGCAAAAGGGAAAGGCTGAATGGGTGGGGCAATTTTCATTGGAGTATCTGAGGCTGAGGGGTGACCTTATAGAGGTTTATAAAATCATGCAGGGGCATGGATAGGACAAATAGACAAGGTCTTTTCCCTGAGATGGGGGAGCTCCAGAATTAGAGGGCATAGGTTGAGGGTGAGAGGGGAGATATTTAAAAGGGACCTAAGAGGCAACTTTTCCACATAGAGGGTGGTGCATGTATGGAATATGCTGCCAGAGGAAGTGGTGGAAGCTGGTACGATTACAACATTAAAAGGCACAGGATGAGCACAGGAATAGGAGGCATTTAGATGGATCTGGGCCAAGTGCTGGCAAATAGAACTAGATTAGTTTAGGATATCTGGTCAGCATGGATGAGTTGGACCGAAGGGTCGGTTTCTGTGCTGTACATCTCTATGACTCTATAACTCCATGTGGCACCGATGACAGATTCACTGGTCTATAGTACCCTGGCTTCTCCTTAGAGCCTTTCTTTAAATAAAGGCACATTAATCGACCTGCAGTCCTCTAGTGCCCCATAGATATCTATGGTAGGGGGCCCACAATTTCTTCTCTGTCTATCCACAACGTCCTGGGATACAGTTGATCAGGTCCCAGAGATTTATCCACCTTTATGTGTTTTTAAGATCTCCAGCACCTCCTCTTCTGTAATGTGGATTGTTTTCAAAACATCAATATTTATTCTCAGTTCTCTCGCCTTCATGTTTCTCCACAGTAAAAACTGGCACAAAATTTAGTATGCCTGCCATCATCTGTGGTTCCACACAAAGATAACCTCATCCATCTTTAAGGTGCCTTATTTTTTCCTTAGCTGCTCTTAACATATGTGTTGAATCTCTGGATTATTGTTAACCTTATCTGCCATGGCTATCTCATCTCCTTTTGTCCCCTGATTTCCCTCTTAATAATGGACCTATCTATCTCTCTTGAAATACTCTTCAAAGGATTCACTTGATCCCAGTTGTCTATACCTAACATATGCCTCCTTATACTTGTTCAAACAGAGCCTCAATGAAGGCAGCATTTGGTATACATGCCGTTATTGCATAGTGCATTGAGTATAGACTTTGGGAGGTCATGTTGCAGCTGTACAGGACATTTGTTAGGCCATTATTAAAATACTGTGCGCAATTCTGGCCTCCCTGCTATGAGAAGGATGTTGTGAAATTTTTTTTAGATTAGATTAGATTAGATTAGATTACTTACAGTGTGGAAACAGGCCCTTCGGCCCAACAAGTCCACACCGCCCCGCCGAAGCGTAACCCACCCATACCCCTACATCTACATTTACATCTACCCCTTACCTAACACTATGGGCAATTTAGCGTGGCCAATTCACCTGACCTGCACATCTTTGGACTGTGGGAGGAAACCGGAGCACCCGGAGGAAACCCACGCAGACACGGGGAGAACGTGCAAACTCCACACAGTCAGTCGCCTGAGGCGGGAATTGAACCCGGGTCTCAGGCGCTGTGAGGCAGCAGTGCTAACCACTGTGCCACCGTGCCGCCCACATTGTAAGGGTTTGTAAGGGTTTAGGAAAGTTTTACAAGGATGTTGCCAGGATTGGAAGATTTGAGCTATAAGGAGAGGCGGAATACACTGGGGCTATTTTCCCTGGAGGCTGAGGGGTGACCTTACAGAGATTTATAAAATCATGAGGGGCATGCATAGGGTAAATACACAAGGTACTTTCCTCGGGTTGGGCGAGTCAAAAGCTTGAGGGCACAGGTTTAGTATGAGAGGGGAAAGATTTAAAAGGGGCAGTTTTTTCACGCAGAGGGTGGTGCATGTATGGAATGAGCTGCCTGAGAAATTGTTGGAGGCTAGTACAATTACAACACTTAAAAGGCCTCTGGATGGGTATATGAATAAGAAGGGTTTAGAGGGATATGGGCCAAGTGCTGGTGAATGGGACTAGATTAATTTAGGGTATCTGGTTGGCATAGACGAGTTGGACCGAAGTCTGTGCTGTATGTCTCTGCGACTTTATGCCTTTTTCCACTGTACTCGCATTTACCAGCTTTACTCTAACAGGAACATAATGGTGTCCAGAAAGAAAATCACTGCCAAGGTGCTGCAGGGATTAAAATCCCAAATTTGTGATGATTTTTGCATCCCCAGGATTAAGAGGCGATTGGTGAAATCTCTCATTTTCTGGAACAGTCTCAGTGGAATGGAATTTTTTTAGTCACTTGTGGGACATGAGCATCACTAGCTGGCCAGCATTTATCACCAGTGCCCAGTGGCTCTTGAGAAGTTGGTGATGAGCTGCCTTCCTGAATTGCTGTAGTCCATGAGATATAGGTAGACCCCTCAGGGAGGGAATTCCATGATTTTGAACCAGCGACGGTGTAGGAATGGCAATATATTTCCAAGTCAGGATGGCGAGTGTCTTGGAGTGGAACTTGAGGGGTTGGGGTTCCATGTATCTGCTGCCCTTGTCCTTCTAAATGGAAATAGTCATGGATGTTTAGCTATCTACTAATCTGTCTCTTCACCTTCAGGGATCTGTGGGCAAGACCCCTGTTCCTCTGCGTTTCCTAGTGTCCTATCATTCACTGAGTACTCCCCTTGTCTTGTAACACAGGAACAGGAGATCATTCCGTTCCTCAATCCTGTTACACAGGAATAGGAAGGAGACCAGTCAGTCCCCCAGCAGATAAGATCAGTGAGCTCAGAATAAACCTTGGCTGATGGGAGGGAGATGGAGCAATCTGGGATCATCTTGCTGTGTGTGAAGCCTGCACCCTCACCCCGCATCCCTTATGACAACCCGTGAAAAGAATGAGTTCTGAAGTCAGACAGAATCTTTTGCTTTATTTAGGAATCGAAAGGAACTTGTTGCGATGCCTTTGCCCCATCTCACCTTCGGTCCCAAATTCCCATGCATCGACTGGTACACTCTCCGTGGTTCGCTGAGGATCAGCCCACTGTCTTTTAGCGCAGAGCGGAATCGCTGGACCTACAGAGCACAGAGAGATGGAGATGAGATCAGTTTGTTCGCTGATAGCCCCTTGCTGCCCTCCCTCTCTCTATCCCACAGGGTAGCTGTCCCTTCTCTGCCCAATCCTGAGGCAGTGATTCTTCTCCTCCAGTCAAATCTACCCTCTTCTTCTGTAATACCTCTCCCAGACAACTATCCCTATGGGATTGTGATTCCTACCTCAATCGATGAGCCTAAAAAAATTCTGATTGTTTCCTCCTCCCCCACAAACTTTCTTTCATTATTCCAGGGTTTTGTGATTGCTATTTGGACTGACAAACTCCCATTTTTATCCCAGGTTAAAACTCAGTTTAGAAGATTGCGATACTGCAGACTTGAACTGTTTCCTGAGATGTAAGGGACAAGGAGAAGTTGTTATGAAGGAATTAAAGGCAACATTCCAATTAACCATACCTGGGAGAAAAAGGAGTCAAAGCAACATAAATAACCCGTTTCCAGGGTTAGCAAAGTTAATTGTTTGACAACCAGCTGTCTTGTGACTAATAGGTAATTAATATTCCCTGCATGAGGGATGTACTGAAGTGAAGGGGTTACTGGCACAACATGCAATGTTTTGAATAGAAAGTTGGCATCAAGTGTAACAAGGAACAGAAAAGCTACTCCCAATAAGAAGGCAATCCAAAGACTTGAATACTCCAGAATCAATATTGTGGATGAACAAATCTAAAGGAGCATCAATCATGTCACATCACAAGGCAGAAAATTCTAGAAGATTTCAGATTCAGGATTCCTCAGCAGCAGAACTCTGAAGAACGGTATTGTACAAGGATGATACCCTGGACATCCAAAGACAGACATTGTAGGTCGTAATCGTAGCTAAATTCCACCATGAATCAGGTAATACCCAAGCTGGGTTGTGAGGCCTAACTCGCTGACCGGAGGTCCTTATTTTGGCTGCCACGTGCAATAAAGATTAAGTACAGACTAACCTCAATTATCCGTATTTTGGATTATCCGAACAAGGTCTCAAGGTCTAATAAAAATATTACATCAAAGAGGTAGGTGAATTTGGATTGCCTGTACTGAAGAACATGTGAAAACACTGGCAAAATCAAAGAAACACAATCACCTCAAGCAACAATGAGTGGAGTTTTTGGTTTCACGTAAGGATTAGTTACACAGTCCTTTTCAAACGTGTGCTTTATTTCCGGCACTTTACTGGGCAGTTCTTGAAATAAATTGCCGAGAAAGTAAACATGCGCAAGGCAGTGCTTCTGATTTCCTACTGTGACACTGAGTTCACAGAAACTTGATAAATGCTCTTGTGATTGTAGAAGCTGTTCAGGACCTTGCTTAATGCAGGGATTTCATATATTTATGTGATGTTAAGGGTTTAAGTCCTTCTCAGTTTAACCTGCAATTTGCAGAATGCAAAGATTAGTTTGTTCAAATAGCAGACTCATCAAAATTATTGATTTAAACAAACTGTCTGGTAGAGCACTGCGATCTGAACGAAAAGGTGCTCGCCCAACTCATTCAGATAATAGAGGTTCCTCTGTTTTAAGACTGGATTGTCTTGGAGATTCCTGAGTAAGTAGCCAAATTAAAGGTAGCTTGTGGTAATTCACCCACAAGATCTAATTGAAGTTTGTAAGATGCTAAAGGAGATTAACAAAGTAGACGCAGAGAAGATGTTTCCCCTTGTGGGGCAATGTAGGTTAAGAGGCTGAAAGATTTGGGAGGATGCACTGCAACATTGAGTCAAAGTTAAAATCAGATCGGCCATGACCTTATTGAACGGCAGAGTAAGCTGGAGGAGCTGAGTGGCTTCCTTACGGTCCTCGTTCATATGAGAGGTCATCGTTTTAGGCTTAACATGTGGCACGTTTAATAACAGACATGACGAGGGTTGGTACCTGGGACTTCGATGTTGTGGCCATTACAGAGACGTGGGTAGAACAGGGACAGGAATGGCTGTTGCAGGTTCCAGGGTTTAAATGTTTTAGTCGGGTCAGAGATGGGGGTAAAAGATGGGGAGGTGTGGCATTGCTTGTCAAGGATAATATTACAGCAATAGAAAATGTGATGGAGGAAGACTTGCCATCTGAGGTAGTGTGGGCGGAGGTTAGAAATAGGAAAGGTGAGGTCACCCTGTTCGGAGTTTTCTACAGGCCTCCTAATAGTCCGAGAGAAGTAGAGGAAAGTATTGCCAGGATGATTCAGGAGAAGAGTGAAAGTAGCAGGGTGGTTGTTATGGGGGACTTTAACTTCCCAGATATTGACTGGGAAAGCTATAGCTCGAGTTAGTTAGATGGGTCGGTGTTTGTCCAATGTGTGCAGGAGGGTTTCCTGACACAATATGTAGACAGGTCAACATGAGGTGAGGCTATACTGGATTTGGTTCTAGGTAATGAACCAGGCCAGGTGTTAGACTTGGAGGTAGGTGAGCACTTCGGGGGCAGTGACCACAACTCGGTGACTTTTACTCTCGTGATGGAGAGGGATAAGTGTGCACTGCAGGCCAACAGTTATAGCTGGGGGCAGGGAAATTATGATGCGGTGAGGCATGACTTAGGATGCGTGGATTGGAAAAATAGGCTTCAAGGGAAGAACACAAATGATATGTGGAGATTGTTCAAGGAACAGCTGATGGGTGTCCTTGATAAGTATGTACCAGTCAGGCAGGGAGTAAAGGGTCTTGTGAGGGAGCCGTGGTTTAATAAGGAATTGGAATCCCTTGTGAAAGCGAAGAGGGCGGCCTATGTAAAGATGAGGCGTGAAGGTTCAGTTGGGGCGATTGAGAGTTATAAGGTAGCCAGGAAGGATCTAAAGACAGAGCTAAGAGCAGCGAGAAGGGGTAATGAAAAGTCCTTAGTTGGTAGGATTAGGGAAAACCCAAAGGCTTTCTACAGGTATGTCAGGAATAAAAGGATGACTAGGGTAGGTATCGGTCCAGTCAAGGATAGTAGTGGGAAGTTGTGTGTGTGGAGGTGGAGGAGATTGGTGAGACACTGAATCAAAACTTTTCGTCAGTATTCACTCAGGAACAGGACATTGTTGCTGATGTGAATATTGAGTCACAAGTGATTAGAATGGATGGCCTTGAGGTACGTAGGGAAGAGGTCTGGGGAATACTGGAAAGGATGAAAATAGATAAGTCCCCTGGGCCTGATGACATTTATCCTAGGATCCTCTGGGAAGCTAGGGAGGAGATAGCGGATCCATTGGCCTTGATTTTTATGTCGTCGTTGTCTACGGGAATAGTGCCAGAAGACTGGAGGATAGCAAATGTGGTCCCCTTGTTCAAGAAGGGGAGCAGGGATAGCCCGAGTAACTATAGGCCAGTGAGTCTCACTTCTGTTGTGGGCAAAGTCTTAGAGAGAATTGTAAGGGATAGGATTTAATGAACATCTGGATAGGAATAATGGGATCAAGGATAGTCAGCATGGTTTTGTGAAGGGCAGGTCGTGCCTCACAAACCTTATTGAATTCTTTGAGAAGGTGACCAAGGAAGTGGACGAGGGTAAAGCAGTAGATGTGGTGTATATGGATTTTAGCAAGGCGTTCGATAAAGTATCCCATGGCAGGCTAATGCAAAAACTACGGAGATATGGCATTAAGGGTGCATTAGAGGCTTGGATTAGGAATTGGCTGGCTGGAAGGAGACAGAGGGTAGTAGTTGATGGTATAGTTCATCTTGGAGCGCAGTTACTAGCGGTGTTCCAGAAGGATGTGTTTTGGGACCATTGCTGTTTGTCATTTTTATAAATGACCTGGAGGAGGGGCTTGAAGGCTGGGTGAGCAAGTTTGCGGATGACACAAAAGTCTGTGGAGTTGGGGACAGCGAAGAAGGATGTGGCAGGTTACAGCGCGATATAGATAAGTTGCAGAGCTGGGCAGTAAGGTGGCAAATGGAATTCAATGTAGCTAAGTGTGAAGTCATTCACTTTGGTAGGAGTAACAAGAAGATGGATTACTGGGCTAATGTTAGACTACTTGGTAGTGTGGATGAGCAGAGGGATCTTGGTGTCCATGCACACAGATCTCTGAAAGTTGCCACCCAGGTAAATAGTGCTGTGATGAAGGCATATGGTGATCTGGGCTTTATTGGTAGAGGAATTGAGTTCCGGAGTCCTGAGGTCATGTTGCAGTTGTAGAAGACTCTGGTGTGGCCTCATCTGGAGTATTGTGTGCAGTTTTGGTCGCCATACTATAGGAAGGATGTGGAGGCATTGGAACGAGTGCAGAGAAGGTTTACCAGGATGTTGCCTGGCATGGTAGGAAGATCATATGAGGAAAGGCTGAGGCACTTGGGACTTTTCTCATTGGAGAAAAGAAGGTTTAGGGGAGATTTGATAGAGGTGTACAAGATGATTAGGGGTTTAGATAGGGTTGACAGTGAGAACCTTTTTCCGCGTATGGAGTCAGCTGTTACTAGGGGACACAACTTTAAATTAAGGGGTGGTAGGTACAGGACAGATGTTAGGGGTAGATTTTTTACTCAGCGGGTTGTGAATTCATGGAATGCCCTGCCAGTAGCAGTGGTGGACTCTCCCTCTTTATGGTCATTTAAGCGGGCATTGAACAAGCATATGGAGGTTATTGGGCTAGTGTAGGTTAGGTAGGCTTCGGTCGGCGCAACATCGAGGGCCGAAGGGCCTGTACTGCGCTGTATTTTTCTATGTTCTATGTTCTCATAAGGGGATTTGCTTCTCCAGAGTGTGATAGTCACTTAATAAATTTGAGGTGGTAGACAATTTTTTAGTCAGTAATGGTTTCAAGACAGTGGGCAGGACTGTGGAGTTGAGGCCGGATGCAATCAGCCACAATCCTGTTTAAGTGAGTCACCCATCTTTCCTCCTAAACTAATCAGGACCCTCATTCTCTTAAAGTTCTCGGGACTTACCGACTCTGCCCGGTATTCCCAAGGGATAGCCCGGAATTGGAGGTAGCCGATCCCGGCCTCAAGGCAGCGTTGAGCTAGCACACGGCCCACAGTCTCGGCTGCAGTGACGTCCCGGGTGCTGTATAGGTGCTTCTTGATGGACCACTCTTGGGTCGAAGCTGAGATGACCACCTCGCCCTGACTGCTTGCTGCCTCCACACAGGCTGTGACGTGCCTCTGGCTCTTCCTGAAACGCAACCTGGCATCAAGCAGTAGAGAGACAGAAAAATCAATGACAAAGGAAATGAGAGATATCAGCAGCAAATCATCCTGTGAGGCACCACTTACCACAACTGCACTCCCCTGCCTTCTTCAATCGTCTTTGTCACTTCATCAAAAACTCAATTAAGTTGGTGAGATACCATTTCTCATGCACAAAACCATGTTGACTATCCCTAATAAGTCCTTGGCTTTCCAAATGCACATAGATCCTATCCCTCACAATCCCCTCCAACAACTTACCCACCACTGACATCAGTTCCCTGGCTTTTGCTTACTACCTTTCTTAAATAATGACACCACATTAGCCACCCTCCAATCTACTGGCACTTCATTCGTGGCTATCGATGATACAAATATATCAGCAAGGGACCCAAAAATCACTTCCCATACTTCTGAGGCGTTAGATAAAGTCCTTGGGATTACAGGAATGAAATGGGATCAGGGAACCGAGTTGGCTGATCAGCCATGATCACATGGATTGTTAAAAGGGGTAAACAGCCTCCTCCTTTGCTTATACTGTATGTTTCTATGAGCCCTGTGTGACCTTATTTCTAAGTCAATGAATGTGAACATGGCGCTACAGCTAGCAATTTGGAAAACAAGTAGTCCTTTGGCCTTTTTATGAGTAGTAGTGAGTCCAGCCGTTAAACTGTCTTCCATTTTCTTCCACGCAATTTTGGTGAGATGGAATATTCCATCTAGTTTTGACATTCCTGATAAAGGGCTTACCCCCGGAACGTCGACTCTCCTGCTCCTCGGATGCTGCATGACCTGCCATGTTTTTCCAGCGCCACACTTTTCGACTCTAGTTTTGAGGCACAGTCTCAGAATAAAAGGGAAGCATGAGGAGGAATTTCTTCTCTCAGAGGGGAGTGAATCTGCGGAACTCTTGACCACAGAGGGCGGTCGAGGCTGAGTCATTAATTATATTGAAGGCTGCGATGAGATTTTTAATCTGGAAGGGATCAAAGATTATAAAGAAAGACAGGAGAGTGGAGTTGATAATTGCCAAATCAGCCATGACCCCATCGGACAAAAGAGTACATTCAATTGGCTGACCTCTGTTCCAACATCATATGGACTGTCAGGTAGATACTGCGGTTACTCAGGGAACACAGCAACTAACGTGCAGACAGCAAGAACTGACTAACAGCACTGTGATATCGGGCTGATTGCCTGTTTTCACCAACTGGACACAAGTTTTAAAGATTCAGATTGGCATTCACAGTGCTTCTTCCAAGGAGGTCACGAAATCTTTAATATGGACTTCAGACAGCAGTCAGCCAGTTAGATGTCACAGAGGGACACAGTCTGGCACTCCCTCAGCACTGACCCTCCAACAGTGTGCTACTCCAGTACAACAGTTCTCACATCAGCCCAGATACCAGTGGTTAGATTTCTGCTCTCCCATCTAACCCAGAATCTCGGAAGTCTGGGACAAGAGGACTATTCACTGAAGAATTTTCACATTCACTCGGCCAGAGGCAGAACTCAGGGACAAAGAGCTGACAGCCACTGGCAATGGAAACGGGAAATTGGCAGAAACTGACACAGCAGTGAACCTGCACAGTTACTGCCTTTGCTGTTTGAATTCGTGAATCACTGGACATTGGAATACATCTGGGAAAACAAACAAGTGAAATTCACAACTAATCTTGGAGGAACCTGTTTGGGAGAGGGGACAGCACAGAAACAGGTAAGTGGATATTTTAAGCATGGCCTTACAGTAAATCTGCAGTTGTGAGTAGAGTTGGTGTTTTATTATGTTTTTTTGAGATATGCCTCTTGATTAAACTTAAAATATACGCCACAAGTATTAATTTAACCTGGAGCAGTGTTTTGTAGAGGAAGACAGTGCTATTTTCTGTGTCTGTAGACTAAAAGCAAAAATGGCCTTTAGTAGAGTGATATGCTCTTCTTGTCGGATGTAGGAGTTCAGGGAGAGTTTAAGGGTTACTGGGGACTATATCTGCAATATATGCCGTTGATTAAGAATCCTTTCAAATTGAATGGAACAGTTGGAGAGACAGTTCGAGGTAATGAGGAATTTACAAGAGCAGGGAGACATGAAGGATGGCAGTTATAGGAAGAGGGAAAAGATGCAGATCCAGTCACATAGATTGGTTAACTCCAGGAAAGGTAAGAGAGGTAGACAGTTGGTGCAGGAGTCTTCTGTGGCTATCCCCATTTCAAATAAGTATGCTGTTTTGGAACATGTGGGGTTGATGATTCTCAGGGAAACGTAGCAAACAGCCAAGATTCTGGTACTGAGACCAGTTCTAATGCAATGACAGGTACATCAGGTTCCAAGAGATCGATTGAATTTGAGGACTGTCTAGAATTTGAGGACAGATGGTCCTGTGGCCAGCGGCATAAAATCAGAATGGTGTGTTGCATTCCTGGTGCCAGAGTCAAGGATGTCTCAGAGGGGATGCAGAATGTTCTCAAGTGGAAGAGGGGCCAGCAGGAGGTCATTGGAACCAATGACATAGGAAGGGAAAAGATTGAGATTCTGAAAGGAGATTACAGGGAGTTAGGCAGGAATTTAAAAAGGAGGCCCATGAGAGTACTAATATCTGCATTACCCCTGGTGCTATGAGCTAGTGAGGGCAGGAATAGGAGGATAGAGCAGATGAATGCATGGCTGAGGAGCAGGTGCACGGGAGAAGGATTCAAAATTTTGGATCATTGGAAGCTCTTTTGGGGTAGAGGTGACCTGCACAAGAAGGATGGATTGTACCTAAATTGGAAGAGGACTAATATACTGGCAGGGAGATTTGTTAGAGCTGCTTGGGAGGATTTAAACTAGTATGATGGGGGTGTGGGACCCAGGGAGATAGTGAGGAAAGAGATCAATCTGAGACTGGTACAGTTGAGAACAAAGGCGAGTCAAACAGTAAGGGCAGGCAGGAACAAAGCAGAGAACAGAGTAGGACTGATAAATTAAACTGCATTTATTTCAATGCAAGAGGCCTAACAGGGAAGGCAGATGAACTGAGGGCATGGTTAGGAACATGGGACTGGGATATCATAACAATTAGAGAAACATAGCTCAGGGATGGACAGAACTGGCAGCTTAATGTTCCAGGATACAAATGCTAGGAAGGATAGAAAGGGAGGCAACAGAGGAGGGGGAGTGGCGTTTTTGATAAGGGATAGCATTACTGCTGTACTGAGGGAGGATATTCTCGAAAATACATCCAGGGAAGTTATTTGGGTGGAACTGAAATAAGAAAGGGCTTGTTGGGCTTGTATTATAGACTCCCTCATAGCCAGAGAGAAATTGAGAAACAAATTTGTAAGGAGATCTCAGAACTAGAGCAATAAGCTTAGGGTGAGAGGGGAAGACATAAAAGAGACCTAAGGGGCAACTTTTTCACACAGAGGGTGGTGCGTGTATGAAATGAGCTGCCAGAGGAAGTGGTGGAGGCTGGTACAATTACAACATTTAAAAGGCAATTAATGGGTATACGAATAGGAATGGTTTGGAGGGATATGGGCCAGGTGCTGGGAGGTGCCAGACTGGGTTGAGATATCTGGTCGGTATGGACAAGTTGGACTGTTCCCATGCTGTACATCTCTATGACTCTTTGACTTGCTATCTGAATGCTCATCATTTGGAGATGCCACTGCTGGACTGAGGTGTACAAAGTTAAAAATCACACAACACCAGGTTATAGTCCAACGGGTTTAATTGGAAGCACACTAGCTTTCGGAGTGCCGCTCCATCATCACAACCACCTGAAGAAGGACGAGCGGCACTCCGAAAGATAGTGCTCCCAATTAAACCTGTTGGAACTATAACCGGGTGTTGTGTGATTTTTAACTTTGTATCGGAATGCTGTTGACAAACTGAGGGCAGAAGCTGGAAGAGGGCGAAGTAGACAGATACATTCAAGGGCAAAGCGAAGGAAGATGGAGTGGATTTTTCCCGATAGAGGTGTACAAGTTAATGAGAGGCTTAGATAGAGTAGGTAGCCAGAGACTTCCCCACCCCCCACCCCCGGGCAGAAATGGGTGACACAAGAGGTCATAATTTTAAAGTGACTGCAGGAAGGTATCGGGGCGATGTGAG
Source organism: Chiloscyllium punctatum (assembly GCF_047496795.1). Lineage (NCBI taxonomy): Eukaryota > Metazoa > Chordata > Chondrichthyes > Orectolobiformes > Hemiscylliidae > Chiloscyllium > Chiloscyllium punctatum. Next base: position 20,969,434 of record NC_092753.1, read on the forward strand.
AGGTAGGTTCTTTATTCAGGGAGCGGTGGGTGTGTGGAATGCACTGCCAGCGGTGGTAGAAAAGTCAGAGACATTAGGGACATTTAAGCAACTGCTGGACAAGCACATGGACGGCAGTAATTTGCAGGGTGTGTAGATGTGGTTGATGTTAGATAAATGCTCAGCACAACATGGTGGGCCGAAGGGCCTGTACTGTGCTGTCCCATGTGGTGTCCGGTGCTCACCGGTGCCAGTAGCTGCCCCTCGGCCAGGTGCTCTGCCAGCCATTGTCCTTCCTCGCCAGCGCCAGACGCTCCAGGTTCCGGGGGTTGCGGTTCACAAATCGCGGCGAGACCGTCTCGTTCTCTCGCGTGTCCGGGGCTATCGAGGCCTCAGCCGAGGCCGACATCAACCGCCAACCTTCAGGCCCAGAGAGAGAGACGGGGTTAATGCAGGGGCACATGGGTCATCACTGCTGACAATGGCCGGGTGACAGGAGCATGACTCTGCCCACCCCGTACCTGCTCGAGCGGGAGCCGCCGCCGCCGCCGCTCGCTCCAGCTGCAACCCGAGAGCGACCACCACCGCCGCCACTGCGCTGAGAACCCCGCCCCCTGACGTCACGACGGGACACGTAGCCCCGCCCCTCGACCTCACTCCCAGACACTCAGCACTGTCCCCTGAAGCCTCGCCCTCCGCCCATGGACACCAACCCCCGCCCACTTATTCCCCGCTCAGGCAACTAAGCCCCACCCCGGCAACTAAGCCCCGCCCCCTAACGCCTCACCCGGTTTGCCAACCCACGCCCCCTGGCAACCAAGCCCCGCCCCTCTGGACATCCACCCCGGACACCTCGCCTGGCCTCCGACGCCTCTCCTGGATACCGCGCCCGGTCCACTGACGTCTATTCCCCAATATCAAGCCCCGCCCCACCCGGAGACCCATCCCCGTCTACCCTGACACCATTGACTCGTCACTAGCCCCGCCCCCTCATCGCTCAGCCGGAAGCTGGCCTTCACGGCAGTGACGGAATCGTCGCAGTGGGCGGGGCTTCCGTTCGTATCCTTCATTTGATTGGCGTTTGGATGAAGTCCCATCTCCAATCCACACACCATCCCCTTCCCTCACAACTATCCTCCAATCTGTCCCCATTCCACACATCATCCTCAATCTCTCAGAACTGGCCTCATCCCCTGCTGTTATTAGACTGCTGCAAGGACCCCTCTCAGTTAAAATAATGTTGATATTGCTGTTGTTGAAACTGCTTTGTGCACCTTCTGTGCAGTGTAACGTGTATGCCTGGCTCTGCCCAGACACCCTCTGATCTATATGTCCTTGTTTGTTATGATCTGCTTGTTCTGCTCACAAAACAAAGCTGCACTTAGATTACGACAAAAAATACTGCAGGAGGCTGGAGGACACAGCAAGCCAGGCAGCATCAGGAGGTCTTGAAGAAGAGTTATACCCGAAACATCGACATCTCCACCTCCTGATGCTGCCTGGCTTGCTGTGTTCTTCCAGCCTCCTGCCTGTTTATTTCACTCTACTTGGGTACACGTGACTACAATAAATCAAGATGTGGAGGCACATTCTCTCCCAGTCAGGGAACACTTCAGCAGTCAGGGACATCCGGCCTCAGATCTTCAGGGGACTGTCCTCCAAGGCCGACTTCGGGATACGCAACATTGCACTGTGGCCGGGCAGAGGCTCATATAAGTTTGGTACCCATGAGGATAGCTTCAACCAGGATTTTGGGTTCATGCCACACTACAGGGGACCGCACTACACAATGCCCACACACTGTTACATACTCACATGGACCCTATCATACACACACATACACCACCCACACTCACACCCATGTACACACTCTCTCACAGGCTTATTCTCCGTCATACTCATGCACACACTCTACCAAGAATGCACACACGCAAACACACCCTCTCACAAGCATTAACACTTACATGCACACACTCACAGTCTTTACCACACACCCACATGAAATCACTCAGAGTCTCTGAGACTTACATGCACGCACACACTCATGTAAGTCTATGGGGTGATTTTGCGTTTACAGTATTGTAATTGCAGATAGATTCTATTTTGTTCAAAAAGCACACAATTTGCAAGCAGTCAATGCAAGCAAGTCAATCCATGTAACATTTTACAAATTCCTACTTTGGAAATAGAACCAGTCTGGCTCAAGATTAAGATACAGACAGGCTCTAACTTCACACAGTTAATGCATTGTCTGAGCTGAAATGTAATCTCTTTTCTAATAAAGCCTGAAGTTATCTCAAGCATGTGACTTGGAAGAAGTTCTGGGATTTACATATTAATGAACTGAAACCTGCAGCCCATTCTAAAAGATGAAAGACTTAACAGCAATCTCGGTTTGTTCAACATATCATTTCAGTTGCATGACACTGTGATCTTTTTCTATAAAATCTGTGTCTTATAGTCCTGCTCCACAGCTCCCTCATGAAGGAGCAGTGCTGTGAATGCTGGTACTTCCAAATAAACCTGTTGGACTACAACCTGGTGCCGTGTGATTTTTAACAATCTCCATCCCCTGTCTTCATCCTCCACAATATCACATATCTCATATCATCCCCATCCCTACACTGTTCCAAAACTCCACACCATCCTCATTCCACACACCATGTCCATCATTACTCTCACTTTCCCACACCATTTCTCTCATCCCATTGGACAATCTCCACGTCAAGCAACACATTCATCCCAACTATTAGCCCCCATCGAATTGGCCATTCCCCTCATCCAAGGTAACTGTCTATAATTTTCAGTGAGGCCCCACATCATCTATCTACTCAGCCTTGTGTTCTGGCTCAGATTCCTCAACTTCTCCTCATATGACAACCCAGAACCATTCTTGTAGACCTTCTCTGTCACTTCCTTGGGTAACACATCCCTCCTTTGACACAGGGCTCATAGCTGCTCACAATGTAGAAAATGCCGTCTGACCAGAACTTTGTACAGCCTCAACAGTTCACTTCTGCTCTTGTATTCTAGTCCATTCAAAACAAATGCAAACATTGCATTTGCCTTCCTAACTGTTCACTGAATCCACTTGATACCTCAAAAGATTTCTGAATTAAAACTCTGAAATACAGTATCCACATCCTTCATCCTGTGTCCTACTGCCCACCTCACCATCACTGCTATGTTATTGGCGAGTTTCCATGTTCATCACCAAACCTCCTCTGCACTATCTCCCACATCCTATTGGCCATTCCCAGAATCCAACATTACTGGCATCCCAATGGTCAGTTACCATGGCCATCATAGCACTCCATACCTAACCCACCATCACTCTAAACCCAGCATGCACATCTCCATGTCCAGTCTCCATGTACATTATCACTCTCTTTCTCACAGATACCTCACCAACATTCCCATCCTATTGGCATTCATGCCATCATTCCTCTGCCTGACCGCCCACATCATCACACCAACACCAATGGCCAATCACCATGTCCATTATTACTCTGACAGCTCACCATTGTTGCAAGCCCAGTCACTCATCTCCGGAGGCAGCATCATTCTGTCTTCTGTGATGATACTATGGCTTTATGTATTGTATTATGACACGGTGGTGAACTCCTCTGTTAATTAAACGAAACACCCAAAAAGGTTCACCTCACCTCATAATCTGTTAAAATATGAGTAATAGAGAACATCTAAATTCCACTATTTAGAGAAAATAACATTAATTTATTCCTTAACTCTAAAAGTGAACATTAAACAACAAATCACAACTCTAAGCTCCTTCCTCCCTCTCTTAACTGCTTATTGTCTGCCAACAATTCTATAACAATGAACTCTTCCAATAAAAAAAATATTAATATTACATCAATTTAGTTTCAAAACCATATAGTGGCTGTCGTCTCCGGTGTCTGTCTTCTTTTGGCTGAAGATCTCTCTGCGTTGCTTTCTGCCTTTTAATGTGAAGATATTTCATATGAAGAAGATACCTCTGACAGAGAGTGTTTTTGAATGGCAGTCTTTCTTGATAGCAGTTACTCTCTCAATAACAGTTGCTCTGTCAGACTTTCTAAATGCCGGCTTTTTTTTTAATACCCCAACATCAGATCGTCTCACTGGTTGTATGTTTGCAAAAACAATAAATACAAACGCGATTGGGTTTTAGTATCCTGGGGCATAATTCAAAATGATTGGTTAAGTTTGAATTCTTGTCAAAGCAGCAACCAACTCATGCATCCACCACCTGATGAAGGAGCAGCGCTCCGAAAGCTAGTGCTTCCAATTAAACCTGTTGGTCTATAACCTGGTGTTGTGTGATTTTTAACTTTCTATACCCCAGTCCAACACTGGCATCTCCAAATCATGCCCTCCTGTGAAAACCCCTTACTGCTGACTGACACCTCCCCCTCTTCTACAAAGTAAAAGAGAAACCTGCAAATCTATCAACGGGATCGAACTTCAAATTAATACATATTCCTCGAGAGGGTTCTGCTTCCCGAACTGTTAGCCGGAATTCCCTCCTCTCCACAATTACTGCAGCGTGGCCTCAGTCTAATGGTTCCTCTGTTTTTGCCGTTTTTGTTTTCTAAGAAAACTCTTGAGAAGTTTTAGAAACTGAAAGAACTGCAGAATTATGTGGGGCATGGATAGGATAAATAGACAAAGTCTTTTCCCTGGGGTCGGGGAGTCCAGAACTAGAGGGCATAGGTTTAGTGTGAGAGGCGAAAGATATAAAAGCGACCAAAGGGTCAACGCTTTCATCCAGAGGGTGGTACTTGTGTGGAATGAGCTGCCAGAGGAAGTGGCGGAGGCTGGTACAATTGCAACATTTTCGAGGCATTTGGATGGGTATATGAATAGGAAGGGTTTGGAAGGATATGGGCCGGGTGCTGGCAGGTGGGACTAGATTGGGTTGGGATATCTGGTCGGCATGGGCAGGTTGGACCGAAGGGTCTGTTTCCGAGCTGTACATCTCTATCTCGATGACTATGTCTACGCTGTAAATCAGAAACCAAACCCGAAGTCGGTGGTAAAGCTGTATGAAGAGAAATCAGAGTTCACGTTTCGGTCCGGTGAACCTTTCTGAGAACTTGACAAGTTTTAATTGTGTGATCGTTCCAGGGTTGCCCTGGGATTTTCGTGCTATTTCTGTTATTGATTGATTTCAGATGATGAGAAATCCGAAATGCTGCTTTGTGTGTATTAAAAAGTGAGGCGGGGCATCAGGAGACCGATCCACTCAGTAAAACTCGGTCTTTGATGACTTCTCAATTCTAATATTTCACTGCAAAATTTCCAACAAAACAACAACGAAATTTCGAGTCAAGAACTATTATGGCACATCAGCTGATTTCTAGAGCACGTCTGGCTGTAGCGATGGTGGTATAGTGGTGAGCATAGCTGCCTTCCAAGCAGTTGACCCGGGTTCGATTCCCGGCCATCGCAAGCAGTGCATTTTAACACCACTCCACAACCAAAAGAGCCGATCGATACAGTGGGAATGAAACACCTCCGTCTGCACATCACATTGAGTCTGCCAGACCTCTGGAGTGCAGACACAACTTTGAAGTTGAGGATGTCCCCAGGAGGATGAAGGAGTCAAGTCGAGCACGGTTCAAAGAAACACGAGTCATGGCAGAATTCCTTGGTTTTCCATCTTATTTAGAAAGAAATGTTTCCGGATTTCACTCATTTCAACATTACTCTCATTTTGTTTTTTGTGAACTACAGCCTAATATCAAGTGAAATGTGGGTGGACAGTTCACAAATATCCAAACAACGTTATTTCTCATATCGAATCGGTAATGTTATTGTTTTAGGTGCAAGTCAGAAATAGGAGGAGTGGACACCAGCTGCTTTTATATTTACAGTATGAGAAAATGATTCGATAAAACTCTGAGAGATGATAGAAGTGACCACACAGTGAGTGAAAGTTTAATCCAGGATAAAGTTAAAAATCACACAACACCAGATTACAGTCCAACAGATTTACTTGGAAGCACTAGTTTTAGGAGTGCTCCGAAAGCTACTTGGACGATAACCTGGTATTGTGTGATTTTGAACTTTGTCCTCCCCAGTCCACCACAGGCTCCTCCACGTCATCATCCGATATAGTCATCATGGATTTGTTAAGGGAAGGTAGTGTCTGATGAAGGTGACTGATTTTCTTTGAAGGATAAAGAATGGATGGAGTGTATCCGATGTAGATCAACCTGATGATAAGAAGGACCATAAGACGCAGTATTTATAGCAAAAGGATTACAGTTTAATGCAGCTGAAATGATATAGTAAACACATTTAGGTTAAGCCTTTCATCTTTTATAATGGGTTTACTAGTTTCCGTTCTTTAATATAAGAACCTCAGAACCTTTTCAAAGTTACGTTGTCGAGATAACTTCAGGTTGTCTAACAAGAGATGCCATCTCAGCTCAGACAATGCATTAAAGGTGTGAGGTTAAAGTCTGTCTGTGTCCCAATCTTGAGTCAGACTGGTTCTAGACTCCCAGTCGAAGAGCACTTCAGCGCTCTGTGCCTTTCGGTCACGGACCCCTGGGTGACAATCCTCCAAGGCAGACTATGGGACAGCCAACAATGCAAAGTGGCCAAGCAGAGGCTGATAGTCAAGTTCGGTACCCATGCGGATGACTTTAACTGGGCACTTTGGTTCATGTCACACGACACGTGACAACACTGCACTGTATACTATTTCACGGACACTCACAAGTACACGCACACACACAAAAGCACACTCCTACCGACCCACACACACACATGCATACCCTCTCTCAAACACAAGCTCTCTCTCATAAACTCACTCAAACACTTCCACATTGACAGCAACTCACGCACATTCTCACAAATTGATACCCCAGTACACTCACACACATGCACCTACACACACTCTCACACACCCGCATATCCCTACATGCATACACACAGACACACACAGACACACACACACAGCCACACACACCCACACATGCACCCACACACACACACACACATGCATGCACCCACACACGCAGACACACACACACACAGGACACACACCCACACATGCACCCACACACACACACATGCAGCCACACACACACGCATGCACCCACACACACACACACACAGTCCCCCCGCCACTCACACACTGATTCCGGGTTCTCACGACTCTCAGCTGGAGACTATCATTGCCTGCAGACCAGACCTTCATCCCCCCACGACACCATGAAGGGTAACACTTGTTCATGCCCTTACACAGCCGTCTGTGCCCTCCCTTGACCCCGTCCTTTCCATCTTGCCCACCGCCCCTCCATGGCGCTCTACCTCCTTCCTGCGCAGGGTTGCTCTGACAATGTCAATTTCACCTCCTTTGTCAATTTCACTTCCTATGTCAATTTCACCGCAATACGTTTTCTTTCTCCCCTCACGAACCGGGATCACCCTACGCTGTGCTTGCTGACCCCACCCCCTACGTTTGCCCTCCCGGATAGCGCTTTTTGTTTCGTTGGACCCGCAGGAGTAGCTGCGGACGTTCTGCTTTAACCTGAGCGGATAACACTGTTCTGCTCGGAGACAGGGAGGTCTGCAGATGCTGGAGCCCGAAACATCGATTTCCCTGCTGTGCGTTTCCAGGAACACACTCTCGACACTGTTCTGCCACGACCCTGTCTCGGTTCCACACAATGCCATTCATCATTAAGGCGCCACGGCATCCCAAGGACTTGGGACCCATGGGAACTAAATGATGACAGCGGCCTCAGCACTCTGCACCCCCTGACCTTGGAAAGCCCATCTTGGTTCAGGTTACCTATCTCGGGCAGGGAGGGTTTGCGTGCACTGCCTTCCCACATCAGTGGAAGCGACCTTCACTAAACAGCTGCCCATGACTACCCCTTGCTGTGAAGTTAAACATCACACAACACCAGGTTATAGTCCAACAGATTTAATTGGAAGCTCTAGATTTCGGACAACCACCTGATGAAGGAGCAGCGCTCCGAAAGCTAGTGCTTCCAATTAAACCTGTTGGACTATAACCTGGTGTGTGATTTTTAACTTTCTAAACCCCAGTCCAACACTGGCATCTCCAAATCATGCTCTCCTGTGAAAACCCCTTACTGCTGACTGACACCTCCCCCTCTTCTACAAAGTAAAAGAGAAACCTGCAAATCTATCAACGGGATCGAACTTCAAATTAATACATATTCCTCGAGAGGGTTCTGCTTCCCGAACTGTTACCCGGAATTCCCTCCTCTCCACAATTACTGCAGCGTGGCCTCAGTCTAATGGTTCCTCTGTTTTTGCCGTTTTTGTTTTCTAAGAAAACTCTTGAGAAGTTTTAGAAACTGAAAGAACTGCAGAATTATGTGGGGCATGGATAGGATAAATAGACAAAGTCTTTTCCCTGGGGTCGGGGAGTCCAGAACTAGAGGGCACAGGTTTAGTGTGAGAGGCGAAAGATATAAAAGCGACCAAAGGGTCAACGCTTTCATCCAGAGGGTGGTACGTGTGTGGAATGAGCTGCCAGAGGAAGTGGCGGGGGCTGGTACAATTGCAACATTTTCGAGGCATTTGGATGGGTATATGAATAGGAAGGGTTTGGAAGGATATGGGCCGGGTGCTGGCAGGTGGGACTAGATTGGGTTGGGATATCTGGTCGGCATGGGCAGGTTGGACCGAAGGGTCTGTTTCCGAACTGTACATCTCTATCTCGATGACTATGTCTACGCTGTAAATCAGAAACCAAACCCGAAGTCGGTGGTAAAGCTGCATGAAGAGAAATCAGAGTTCACGTTTCGGTCCGGTGAACCTTTCTGAGAACTTGACAAGTTTTAATTGTGTGATCGTTCCAGGGTTGCCCTGGGATTTTCGTGCTATTTCTGTTATTGATTGATTTCAGATGATGAGAAATCCGAAATGCTGCTTTGTGTGTATTAAAAAGTGAAGCGGGGCATCAGGAGACCGATCCACTCAGTAAAACTCGGTCTTTGATGACTTCTCAATTCTAATATTTCACTGCAAAATTTCCAACAAAACAACAACGAAATGTCGAGTCAAGAACTATTATGGCACATCAGCTGATTTCTAGAGCGCTTCAGCCTGTAGCGATGGTGGTATAGTGGTGAGCATAACTGCTTTCCAAGCAGTTCACCCGTGTTCGATTCCCGGCCATCGCAAGCAGTGCATTTTAACACCACTCCACAACCAAAATCTATTCAGTGGAAATGAAAGACCTCCGTCTGCACATCACATTGAGTCTGCCAGACCTCTGGAGTGCAGACACAACTTTGAAGTTGAGGATGTCCCCAGGAGGATTCAGGAGTCAAGTCGAGCACGGTTCAAAGAAACACGAGTCATGGCAGAATTCCTTGGTTTTCCATCTTATTTCGAAAGAAATGTTTCCGGATTTCACTCATTTCAACATTACTCTCATTTTGTTTTTTGTGAACTACAGCCTAATATCAAGTGAAATGTGGGTGGACAGTTCACAAATATCCAAACAACGTTATTTCTCATATCGAATCGGTAATGTTATTGTTTTAGGTGCAGGTCAGAAATAGGAGGAGTGGACACCAGCTGCTTTTATATTTCCAGTATGAGAAAATGATTCGATAAAACTCTGAGAGATGATAGAAGTGACCACACAGTGAGTGAAAGTTTAATCCAGGATAAAGTTAAAAATCACACAACACCAGATTACAGTCCAACAGCTTTACTTGGAAGCACAAGTTTTAGGAGTGCTCCGAAAGCTACTTGGACGATAACCTGGTATTGTGTGATTTTGAACTTTGTCCTCCCCAGTCCACCACAGGCTCCTCCACGTCATCATCCGATATAGTCATCATGGATTTGTTAAGGGAAGGTAGTGTCTGATGAAGGTGACTGATTTTCTTTGAAGGATAAAGAATGGATGGAGTGTATCCGATGTAGATCAACCTGATGATAAGAAGGACCAAAAGACGCAGTATTTATAGCAAAAGGATTACAGTTTAATGCAGCTGAAATGATATATTAAACACATTTAGGTTAAGCCTTTCATCTTTTATAATGGGTTTACTAGTTTCCGTTCTTTAATATAAGAACCTCAGAACCTTTTCAAAGTTACGTTGTCGAGATAACTTCAGGTTGTCTAACAAGAGATGCCATCTCAGCTCAGACAATGCATTAAAGGTGTGAGGTTAAAGTCTGTCTGTGTCCCAATCTTGAGTCAGACTGGTTCTAGCCTCCCAGTCGGAGAGCACTTCAGCGCTGTGTGCCTTTCGGTCTCGGACCCCTGGGTGACAATCCTCCAAGGCAGACTATGGGACAGCCAATAATGCAAAGTGGCCAAGCAGAGGCTGATAGTCAAGTTCGGTACCCATGGGGATGACTTTAACTGGGCACTTTGGTTCATGTCACACGACACGTGACAACACTGCACTGTATACTATTTCACGGACACTACACAAGTACACGCACACACACAAAAGCACACTCCTACCGACCCACACACACATGCATACCCTCTCTCAAACACAAGCTCTCTCATAAACTCACTCAAACACTTCCACATTCACAGCCACTCACGCACATTCTCACAAATTGATACCCCAGTACACTCACACACATGCACCTACACACACTCTCACACACCCGCATATCCCTACATGCATACACACACACACAGACACACACACACACAGCCACACACACCCACACATGCACCCACTCACACACACATGCATGCACCCACACACGCAGACACACACACACACACAGGACACACACCCACACATGCACCCACACACACACATGCAGCCACACACACACGCATGCACCCACACACGCAGACACACACACACACACAGACACACACATACACACACGCAGACATACACACACACACACACGGTCCCCCCCACCCCCCCCACACACACACTGATTCCGAGTTCTCACGACTCTCAGCTGGAGACTATCATTGCCTGCAGACCCGACCTTCATCCCCCCACGACACCATGAAGGGTAACATTTGTTCATGCCCTTACACAGCCGTCTGTGCCCTCCCTTGACCCCGTCCTTTCCATCTTGCCCACCGCCACTCCATGGCGCTCTACCTCCTTCCTGCGCAGGGTTGCTCTGACAATGTCAATTTCACCTCCTTTGTCAATTTCACTTCCTATGTCAATTTCACCGCAATACGTTTTCTTTTTCCCCTCACGAACCGGGATCACCCTACGCTGTGCTTGCTGACCCCACCCCCTACGTTTGCCCTCCCGGATAGCGCTTTGTGTTTCGTTGGACCCACAGGAGTAGCTGCGGACGTTCTGCTTAAACCTGAGCGGATAACACTGTTCTGCTCGGAGACAGGGAGGTCTGCAGATGCTGGAGCCCGAAACATCGATTTCCCTGCTGTGCGTTTCCAGCAACACACTCTCGACACTGTTCTGCCACGACCCTGTCTCGGTTGCACACAATGCCATTCATCATTAAGGCGCCACGGCATCCCAAGGACTTGGGACCCATGGGAACTAAATGATGACAGCGGCCTCAGCACTCTGCACCCCCTGACCTTGGAAAGCCCATCTTGGTTCAGGTTACCTATCTAGGGCAGGGAGGGTTTTGCGTGCACTGCCTTCCCACATCAGTGGAAGCGACCTTCACTAAACAGCTGCCCATGACTACCCCTTGCTGTGAAGTTAAACATCACACAACACCAGGTTATAGTCCAACAGATTTAATTGGAAGCTCTAGATTTCGGACAACCACCTGATGAAGGAGCAGCGCTCCGAAAGCTAGTGCTTCCAATTAAACCTGTTGGTCTATAACCTGGTGTTGTGTGATTTTTAACTTTCTATACCCCAGTCCAACACTGGCATCTCCAAATCATGCCCTCCTGTGAAAACCCCTTACTGCTGACTGACACCTCCCCCTCTTCTACAAAGTAAAAGAGAAACCTGCAAATCTATCAACGGGATCGAACTTCAAATTAATACATATTCCTCGAGAGGGTTCTGCTTCCCGAAGTGTTACCCGGAATTCCCTCCTCTCCACAATTACTGCAGCGTGGCCTCAGTCTAATGGTTCCTCTGTTTTTGCCGTTTTTGTTTTCTAAGAAAACTCTTGAGAAGTTTTAGAAACTGAAAGAACTGCAGAATTATGTGGGGCATGGATAGGATAAATAGACAAAGTCTTTTCCCTGGGGTCGGGGAGTCCAGAACTAGAGGGCATAGGTTTAGTGTGAGAGGCGAAAGATATAAAAGCGACCAAAGGGTCAACGCTTTCATCCAGAGGGTGGTACGTGTGTGGAATGAGCTGCCAGAGGAAGTGGCGGAGGCTGGTACAATTGCAACATTTTCCAGGCATTTGGATGGGTATATGAATAGGAAGGGTTTGGAAGGATATGGGCCGGGTGCTGGCAGGTGGGACTAGATTGGGTTGGGATATCTGGTCGGCATGGGCAGGTTGGACCGAAGGGTCTGTTTCCGAGCTGTACATCTCTATCTCGATGACTATGTCTACGCTGTAAATCAGAAACCAAACCCGAAGTCGGTGGTAAAGCTGTATGAAGAGAAATCAGAGTTCACGTTTCGGTCCGGTGAACCTTTCTGAGAACTTGACAAGTTTTAATTGTGTGATCGTTCCAGGGTTGCCCTGGGATTTTCGTGCTATTTCTGTTATTGATTGATTTCAGACGATGAGAAATCCGAAATGCTGCATTGTGTGTATTAAAAAGTGAAGCGGGACATCAGGAGACCGATCCACTCAGTAAAACTCGGTCTTTGATGACTTCTCAATTCTAATATTTCACTGCAAAATTTCCAACAAAACAACAACGAAATTTCGAGTCAAGAACTATTATGGCACATCAGCTGATTTCTAGAGCGCTTCAGCCTGTAGCGATGGTGGTATAGTGGTGAGCATAGCTGCCTTCCAAGCAGTTGACTCGTGTTCGATTCCCGGCCATCGCAAGCAGTGCATTTTAACACCACTCCACAACCAAAATCTATTCAGTGGGAATGAAACACCTCCGTCTGCACATCACATTGAGTCTGCCAGACCTCTGGAGTGCAGACACAACTTTGAAGTTGAGGATGTCCCCAGGAGGATTAAGGAGTCAAGTCGAGCACGGTTCAAAGAAACACGAGTTATGGCAGAATTCCTTGGTTTTCCATCTTATTTCGAAAGAAATGTTTCCGGATTTCACTCATTTCAACATTACTCTCATTTTGTTTTTTGTGAACTACAGCCTAATATCAAGTGAAATGTGGGTGGACAGTTCACAAATATCCAAACAACGTTATTTCTCATATCGAATCGGTAATGTTATTGTTTTAGGTGCAGGTCAGAAATAGGAGGAGTGGACACCAGCTGCTTTTATATTTCCAGTATGAGAAAATGATTCGATAAAACTCTGAGAGATGATAGAAGTGACCACACAGTGAGTGAAAGTTTAATCCAGGATAAAGTTAAAAATCACACAACACCAGATTACAGTCCAACAGCTTTACTTGGAAGCACAAGTTTTAGGAGTGCTCCGAAAGCTACTTGGACGATAACCTGGTATTGTGTGATTTTGAACTTTGTCCTCCCCAGTCCACCACAGGCTCCTCCACGTCATCATCCGATATAGTCATCATGGATTTGTTAAGGGAAGGTAGTGTCTGATGAAGGTGACTGATTTTCTTTGAAGGATAAAGAATGGATGGAGTGTATCCGATGTAGATCAACCTGATGATAAGAAGGACCATAAGACGCAGTATTTATAGCAAAAGGATTACAGTTTAATGCAGCTGAAATGATATATTAAACACATTTAGGTTAAGCCTTTCATCTTGGATAATGGGTTTACTAGTTTCCGTTCTTTAATATAAGAACCTCAGAACCTTTTCAAAGTTACGTTGTCGAGATAACTTCAGGTTGTCTAACAAGAGATGCCATCTCAGCTCAGACAATGCATTAAAGGTGTGAGGTTAAAGTCTGTCTGTGTCCCAATCTTGAGTCAGACTGGTTCTAGCCTCCCAGTCGGAGAGCACTTCAGCGCTGTGTGCCTTTCGGTCTCGGACCCCTGGGTGACAATCCTCCAAGGCAGACTATGGGACAGCCAATAATGCAAAGTGGCCAAGCAGAGGCTGATAGTCAAGTTCTGTACCCATGGGGATGACTTTAACTGGGCACTTTGGTTCATGTCACACGACACGTGACAACACTGCACTGTATACTATTTCACGGACACTACACAAGTACACGCACACACACAAAAGCACACTCCTACCGACCCACACACACATGCATACCCTCTCTCAAACACAAGCTCTCTCATAAACTCACTCAAACACTTCCACATTCACAGCACTCACGCACATTCTCACAAATTGATACCCCAGTACACTCACACACATGCACCTACACACACTCTCACACACCCGCATATCCCTACATGCATACACACACACACAGACACACACACACACAGCCACACACACCCACACATGCACCCACACACACACACATGCATGCACCCACACACGCAGACACACACACACACACAGGACACACACCCACACATGCACCCACACACACACATGCAGCCACACACACACGCATGCACCCACACACGCAGACACACACACACACACAGACACACACACACACACACGCAGACATACACACACACACACACGGTCCCCCCCCCCCCCCCCCCCCACACACACACTGATTCCGAGTTCTCACGACTCTCAGCTGGAGACTATCATTGCCTGCAGACCCGACCTTCATCCCCCCACGACACCATGAAGGGTAACATTTGTTCATGCCCTTACACAGCCGTCTGTGCCCTCCCTTGACCCCGTCCTTTCCATCTTGCCCACCGCCACTCCATGGCGCTCTACCTCCTTCCTGCGCAGGGTTGCTCTGACAATGTCAATTTCACCTCCTTTGTCAATTTCACTTCCTATGTCAATTTCACCGCAATACGTTTTCTTTTTCCCCTCACGAACCGGGATCACCCTACGCTGTGCTTGCTGACCCCACCCCCTACGTTTGCCCTCCCGGATAGCGCTTTGTGTTTCGTTGGACCCGCAGGAGTAGCTGCGGACGTTCTGCTTAAACCTGAGCGGATAACACTGTTCTGCTCGGAGACAGGGAGGTCTGCAGATGCTGGAGCCCGAAACATCGATTTCCCTGCTGTGCGTTTCCAGCAACACACTCTCGACACTGTTCTGCCACGACCCTGTCTCGGTTGCACACAATGCCATTCATCATTAAGGCGCCACGGCATCCCAAGGACTTGGGACCCATGGGAACTAAATGATGACAGCGGCCTCAGCACTCTGCACCCCCTGACCTTGGAAAGCCCATCTTGGTTCAGGTTACCTATCTAGGGCAGGGAGGGTTTTGCGTGCACTGCCTTCCCACATCAGTGGAAGCGACCTTCACTAAACAGCTGCCCATGACTACCCCTTGCTGTGAAGTTAAACATCACACAACACCAGGTTATAGTCCAACAGATTTAATTGGAAGCTCTAGATTTCGGACAACCACCTGATGAAGGAGCAGCGCTCCGAAAGCCAGTGCTTCCAATTAAACCTGTTGGACTATAACCTGGTGTTGTGTGATTTTTAACTTTCTATACCCCAGTCCAACACTGGCATCTCCAAATCATGCCCTCCTGTGAAAACCCCTTACTGCTAACTGACACCTCCCCCTCTTCTACAAAGTAAAAGAGAAACCTGCAAATCTATCAACGGGATCGAACTTCAAATTAATACATATTCCTCGAGAGGGTTCTGCTTCCCGAAGTGTTACCCGGAATTCCCTCCTCTCCACAATTACTGCAGCGTGGCCTCAGTCTAATGGTTCCTCTGTTTTTGCCGTTTTTGTTTTCTAAGAAAACTCTTGAGAAGTTTTAGAAACTGAAAGAACTGCAGAATTATGTGGGGCATGGATAGGATAAATAGACAAAGTCTTTTCCCTGGGGTCGGGGAGTCCAGAACTAGAGGGCATAGGTTTAGTGTGAGAGGCGAAAGATATAAAAGCGACCAAAGGGTCAACGCTTTCATCCAGAGGGTGGTACGTGTGTGGAATGAGCTGCCAGAGGAAGTGGCGGAGGCTGGTACAATTGCAACATTTTCCAGGCATTTGGATGGGTATATGAATAGGAAGGGTTTGGAAGGATATGGGCCGGGTGCTGGCAGGTGGGACTAGATTGGGTTGGGATATCTGGTCGGCATGGGCAGGTTGGACCGAAGGGTCTGTTTCCGAGCTGTACATCTCTATCTCGATGACTATGTCTACGCTGTAAATCAGAAACCAAACCCGAAGTCGGTGGTAAAGCTGTATGAAGAGAAATCAGAGTTCACGTTTCGGTCCGGTGAACCTTTCTGAGAACTTGACAAGTTTTAATTGTGTGATCGTTCCAGGGTTGCCCTGGGATTTTCGTGCTATTTCTGTTATTGATTGATTTCAGATGATGAGAAATCCGAAATGCTGCTTTGTGTGTTTTAAAAAGTGAGGCGGGGCATCAGGAGACCGATCCACTCAGTAAAACTCTGTCTTTGATGACTTCTCAATTCTAATATTTCACTGCAAAATTTCCAACAAAACAACAACGAAATTTAGAGTCAAGAACTGTTATTGCACATCAGCTGATTTCTTGGGCGCTGCTGGCTGTCGCGATGGTGGTATAGTGGTGAGCATAGCTGCCTTCCAAGCAGTTGATTTGGGTTCAATTCCCCGCTATCGCATGCTCTGAGCTTTGAACCACTCAACAATAATCAACAAAAAGAGCCAGTGCATTCAGTGGTAATTAAACACTTCCATCTCTACATGACATTGAGGCTGCCTGCATCTTCTGAGATAGACAATTTTGGCCAAGTACCTGCCGCGTACATGGTGGGTGTGTCCCCACGTGCAATGGTGGTATCTGTGTTGACACTCTGACACATCTTGCAGCAGCTGCCCTGACAGGGTTATATGGTGTCATGGTCAATGTGGTCCTGAAGGCTAGGCAGTTTGCTGTGAACAATGATCTGTTTCAGGTTTGGTGGCGATCTAAAGCTGAGCAGTGGAGGCAAAGGGAAGGTCTTGGCGAGGTGCGCATCCTCAGCGACAATGTGTTGCAGTCTGCGAAGAACATGGTGCAGTCTTTTGTTTCTGACCTGCACCATCCAACACAAGGGCAACAATTATTGTCTGTTCTCTCATTCTCTCTGATCAGGGAACTTCATTGTTCCACAAGTTAGTGACCACTACTGGCCACAAGTGGGAATTGCAACCAACCCGCAGAAATACTCAAGAGTCTGTCCGGGTGAATGAAGTGAGCAAAACAGATTCTGTCTGTGCACGACACAATCAGATTGGTGTACATTTCAATTAAAAAATAAAATTACCGATTCGATGTAATAAATAATGTTCTTTGGATATTTGTGAACTTCCCACCCACATTTCACTTGATATTAAGCTTTATTTCACAAAAAAACCTGAGAGTTATGTTGAAAGGAGTGAAATCCGGAAACATTTCTTTTGAAATAAAATGAAAAACCAAGGAATGCTGCCCTGACTCCAGTCTATTTGAACCATGTATTGACCTGACTCCTGAATCCGCTAGGGCGCAACATCAACTTCAAAATTGTGGTTTCACTACAAAGGTCTGGCAGATGGAAGTGTTTAATTACCACTGAATGCACCGGCTCTTTTTGTGTTTTATTGTTGAGTGGTTTAAAGTTGGCAGCTTGCGATGGCTGGGAATGGAACCCAAGGCAACTCCTTGGAAGGCAACTATGCTCACCACTATACCACCATCACAACAGCCCACAACGCCCGAAAAATCAGCTGATGTGCAATAATAGTTCTTGACTCTAAATTTCGTTGTTGTTTGGTTGGAAATTTTGCAGCGAAATGGTAGAATTGAGATTTACTGTGAGGGTTGGTCTCATGATGCCCCGCCTCACTTACACACAAAGCAGCATTTCGGATTTCTCATCATCTGAAATCAATCAATAACGAAATTAGCAAGAAAATCTAAGGGCAACCGTGAAACCATCACACAATTAAAACTTTTGAAATTCTCAGAAACTTGGCAGAACAGTGTTGAGCGTGTGCTGCTGGAAACGCACAGCAGGGAAATCGATGTTTCGGGCTCCAGCATCTGCAGACCTCCCTGTCTCCGAGCAGAACAGTGTTATCCGCTCAGGTTTAGCAGAACGTCCGCAGCTACTCCCGCGGGTCCAACGAAACACAAAGCGCTATCCGGGAGGGCAAACGTAGGGGGTGGGGTCAGCAATCACAGAGTAGGGTGATCACGGTTCGTGAGGGGAAAAAGAAAACGGAGTGCGGTGAAATTGACATAGGAAGTGAAATTGACGTAGGACGTGAAATTGACAATGTCAGAGCAACCCAGCGCAGGAAGGAGGTAGAGGGGCATGGAGGGGCGGTGGGAAATATGGAAAGAACGGGGTCAAGGGAGGGCATGGACGGCTGTGTAAGGGCATGACCAAGTGTTAACCTTCATGGTGTGGTGGGGGGATGAAGGTCGGGTCTGCAGACAATGATAGTCTCCAGCTTAGAGTCATGAGAACCCCGAATCACTATGTGTGTGTGGGTCTGTGTGTGGGTGTCGCTGCATGTGTGTGTGTGGGTGCATGTCAGGGTGTGTGTCCTGTGTGTGTGTCTGTGTGTGGGTGCATGTGTGGGTATGTGTGGCTGTGTGTGTGTGTCTGTCTATGTTTGTGGCTGCATGTGTTGGTGTCTGTGTGAGTGGGTGTCTGTGTGTGTGGGTGCATGTGTGGGTGTATGTGGCTGTGTGTGTGTGTCTGTGTATGTGTGTGCATGTAGGGATATGCGGGTCTGTGAGAGTGTGTGTAGGTGCATGTGTGTGAGTGTACTGGGGTATCAGTTTGTGAGAAGGTGCGTGAGTGGCTGTGAATGTGGAAGTGTTTGAGTGAGTTGATGAGAGAGAGCTTGTGTTTGAGAGAGGGTATGCATGTGTGTGTGGATCGGTAGGAGTGTGCTTTTGTGTGTGTGTGTGTGCGTGTACTTGTGAGTGTCGGTGAAATAGTATACAGTGCAGTGTTGTCACGTGTCGTGTGACATGAACCAAAGTGCCCAGTTAAAGTCATCCCCATGGGTACCGAACTTGACTATCAGCCTCTGCTTGGCCACTTTGCATTGTTGGCTGTCCCATAGTCTGCCTTGGAGGATTGTCACCCAGGGGTCCGAGACCAAAAGGCACAGAGCGCTGAAGTGCTCTCCGACTGGGAGGCTAGAACCAGTCTGACTGAATATTGGGACACAGACAGACTTTAACCTCACACCTTTAATGCATTGTCGGAACTGGGATGGCATCTCTTGTTAGACAACCTGAAGTTATCTCGACAACGTAGCTTTAAAGAGGTTCTGAGGTTCTTATATTAAAGAACGGAAACTGGCAAACCCATTATCCAAGATGAAAGGCTTAAACTAAATGTATTTAATATATCATTTCAGCTGCATGAAACTGTAATCCTTTTGCTATAAATACTGCATCTTATGGTACTTCTTATCATCAGGTTGATCTACATCGGATACACTCCATCCATTCTTTATCCTTCAAAGAAAATCAGTCACCTTCATCAGACACGACCTTCCCTTAACAAATCCATGATGACTATCTCGGATGATGACGTGGAGGAGCCTGTGGTGGACTGGGGAGGACAAAGTTCAAAATCACACAATACCAGGTTATCGTCCAAGTAGCTTTCGGAGCACTCCTAAAACCAGTGCTTCCAAATAAAGCTGTTGGACTGTAATCTCGTGTTATGTGATTTTTAACTTTATCATGGATTAAACTTTCACTCACTGTGTGGTCATTTCTATCATCTCTCAGAGTTTTATCGAATCATTTTCTCATACTGGAAATATAAAAGCAGCTGGTGTCCACTCCTCGTATTTCTGACCTGCACCGAAAACAATAATATTTCCGATTCGATATGAGAAATAACGTTGTTTGGATATTTGTGAACTGTCCACCCACATTTCACTTGATATTAGGCTGTAGTTCACAAAAATCAAAATGAGAGTAATGTTGAAATCCGGAAACGTTTCTTTCGAAAGAAGATGGATAACCAAGGGATTCTGCCATGACTCTAGTTTATTTGAACCGTGAGCGACTTGACTCCTTCATCCTCCGGGGGACATCCTCAACTTCAAAGTTGTGTCTGCACTCCAGAGGTCTGGCAGACTCAATGTGATGTGCAGACGGAGGTGTTTCATTCCCACTGAATCGATTGGCTCTTTTGGTTGTGGAGTGGTGTTAAAATGCACTGCTTGCGATGGCCGGGAATCGAACCCAGGTCAACTGCTTGGAAGGCAGCTATGCTCACCACTATACCACCATCGCTACAGCCAGCGGCCCTCTAGAAATCACCAGATGTGCAATAATAGTTCTTGACTCTAAATTTCGTTGTTGTTTTGTTGGAAATTTTGCAGTGAAATATTAGAATTGAGAAGTCATCAAAGACCGAGTTTTACTGAGTGGATCGGTCTCCTGATGCCCCGCCTCACTTTTTAATACACACAAAGCAGCATTTTGGATTTCTCATCATCTGAAATCAATCAATAAGAAAAATAGCACAAAAATCCCAGGCCAAACCTGGAACGATCACACAATTAAAACTTGTGAAGATCTCAGAAAGGTGCACCGGACTGAAACGTGAACTCTGATTTCTCTTCATACAGCTTTACCACCAACTTCGGGTTTGGTTTCTGACTTACAGCGTCCGTAGTTCCTTCGGGTGTTAAAACTTACGAAGGGTTTTTGGAAGACAAAAGGATCTGTCAGAATGAGACCTCGCTGCAGTAATTGTGGAGAGGAGGGGATTCCGGGTAACAGTTTCGGAAACAAAACCCTCTCGAGGAATATATAATTTGAAGTTCGATCCCGATGATAGATTTGCAGTTTTCTCTTTTACTTTGTAAAAGAGGGGGAGGTGTCAGTCAGCAGTAAGGGGTTTTCACAGGAGGGCATGATTTGGAGATGCCAGTGTTGGACTGGGGCATAGAAAGTTAAAAATCACACAACACCAGGTTATAGTCCAACAAGTTTAATTGAAAGCACAGGCTTTCGGAGCGCTGCTCCTTCATCAGGTGGTTGTCCAAAATCTAGAGCTTCCAATTAAATCTGTTGGACTATAACCTGGTGTATGATGTTTAAGTTAGAGTCATAGAGTCACAGAGATGTACTGAATGAAAACAGACCCTTTGGTTCAACCCGTCCATGCCGGCCAGATATCCCAACCCAATCTAGTCCCACTTGCCAGCACCCGGCCCATATCCCTCCGAACCCTTCCTATTCATATACCCACCCAAATGCCTCTTAAATGTTGCAATTGTACCAGTGTCCACCACATCCTCTGGCAGCTCATTCCATACACGTACCACCCTCTGCATAAAATGTTGCCCCTTCAGTCACTTTTATATCTTTCCCCTGTCACCCTAAACCTATGCCTTCTATTCTGGTCCCCTCGACCCCAGGGAGCATACTTTGTCTATTTATCCTATCCATGCCCCTCATAATTTTATACACCTCTATAAGGTCACCCCTCAGCCTCCGACGCTCCAGGGAAAACAGCCCCAGCCTGTTCAGCCTCTCCCTGTAGCTCCGATCTTCCAACCCTGGCAACATCCTTGTAAATCTTTTCTGAACCCTTTCAAGTTTCACAAAATCTTTCTGATAGGAAGGAGACCAGAATTGCACGCAATATTCCAACAGCCGCAACATGACCTCCCAACTCCTGTACTCAATACTCTGACCAATAAAGGAAAGCGTACGAAACGCCTCCTTTGCTATCCTGTCTACCTGCGACTCCACTTTTAAGGAGCTATGAACCTGCACTCCAAGGTCTCTTTGTTCAACAACACTCTCTAGGACCTTACCATTAAGTGTATAAGTCCTGCTAAGATTTGCTTTCCGAAAATGCCGCACCTCACATTTTTCTGAATTAAACTCTATCTGCCACTTCTCAGTCCATTGGCCCATCTGGTCCAGATCCTGTTGTAATCTGAGGTAACGCTCTTTGCTGTCCACTACATCTCCAATTTTGGTGTCATCCGCAAACTTACTAATTGTACCTCTTATGCTCACATCCAAATCATTTATGTAAATGACAAAAAGTAGTGGACCCAGCACCGATCCTTGAGGCACTCCACTGGTCACAGGCCTCCTGTCTAAAAAACAACCACCCAACGCCACCCTCTGTCTTCTACCCTTGAGCCAGTTCTGTATCCAAATGGCTAGTTCTCCCTGTATTCCATGTGATCTAAAGTTGCTAACCAGTCTCCCATGGGGAACCTTGTCGAATGCCTTACTGAAGTCCATATAGATTACATCTACCACTCTGTCCTCGTCAATCCTCTTTGTTACTGCTTCAAAAAAACTCAATCAAGTTTGCCTGACATGATTTCTCTCACACAAAGCCATGTTGACTATCCCTAATCAGTCCTTGCCCTTCCAAATACATGTACATCCTGTCCCTCAGGATTCCCTCGAACAACTTGCCCACCACTGATGTCAGGCTCACCAGTCTATAGTTCCCTGGCTTGTCTTTACCACCCTTCTTAAACAGTGACACCACGTTTGCCAATCTCCAGTCTTCTGGCATCTTACCTGTGACTATCGATGATACAACTATCTCAGCAAGAGGCCCAGCAATCACTTTTCCAGCTTCCCACAGAGTTCTCGTGTACACCTGATCAGGTCCTAGGGATTTATCCACCTTTAACCGTTTCAAGACATCCAGCACTTCCTCCTCTGTAATCTCAACATTTTGCAAGATGTCACCATTTATTTCCCTACAGTCTATGTTTGTTTTTGACTTATTAAACAATACGCAGTTTGCAAAAGAATTAACATTAACAGCTGTACACAGAGAAACAGCAATTTCACGAGGGAAAGGAGTGGCAAAGCCAGGCCCCAACCCTCCCAGTTCAACCAGTTTTCAGGGAAATGAGGACAAACCTCAAATCCCACTTTCAATCATTACAAAACACTACCAATAATATTTGTACATACAAGACAGTCCAATTACGTTTTAAAAAATGTATACAATATAGACCACAAGCAACCCACCAGTCCCTCCCACCTCCCAGCCACTCTAAGCAGCCTGCCCCTACACCTCTTCCAGCTCTCGGTCTACCTCATGCCCCTTCCAGCTCTCAGTCCACCCTGACACACCTTCCGGCCTCCTCTAGGACAGCCCACCCTGGTTTGTTCCCCTTGTATCGGACGGTTCAAGTTAGAAATAATGAGTGGAGACCAGCTGCTATTATATTTCCTGTGGTGAGAAAATGATTGGAAAATCTCTGAGCTACAATAGAAATGATCAAATAGAGTGTGAAATTTTAATCCAGGAGAGTCAGCATGGACTCGTTAAGAGAAGATCGTGACTGATGAACTGAACTGATTATCTTTGAAGGAACACGATTATTAATTGAGATAGCATTTGTGATGTTAGTCAAACGGATCACAGGAATAGTGGAATATTGTCTGAAATAGCTCAGTTGTGAGAACGTTAGCCTGAAGATCTGACCTGGTGTTGGACAAGAGTTGATTTGGTTTTTACTGACACAATGACAATGCTTCTTTCTTTGCTATAAACTGTCTCTAGTTCCATGACCCCATGTAACAGTGTGGTAGCAAGGTGAAGTAACAGGTTAGATTGATAATGACACCAACGTGAACGGTAATGATGGACTCATATTTGCATGATTGGAAAGTTGGTTTCGAAACAGAGGAACAAGGACGGGCTGTTTTGCCCCTGGAGCATACTCCACCATTCAAAAGCCAGATCCATGTCCTTACTCCATAAGCATTAGGCCTATATTCCTTGAAATCCTTGCTTTTAAAAATGTTTATCTCAGATTTCAATTAAACAATTGAATGAGGAACAACCACCAATTTGAGGAAGAGAATTCAATTCTCTAGAAGTCTTGTGTGAATAAGTGCTTACCACCGTCCCTCGTGAATGGCCTGGCCCTAATTCTTACACGATGCCCCTGTTTCTAGAATCTTTAACCAGTGGAAAAAGTTATCTCTATCAACGCTGTCTTTCCCTGTTAATTTGCTGAAGAGCTCAATTAACTCACTCCTGAACCATCTAAATTCTGGAGAATAAAAGCCAAATATGATTAAATTGATTGCATATCTTGACCCCTGAATCCCAGGTATCATCCTTGTAAACCTATGTTGAACTCCCATCAGAGCTAAAACAGTCTTCCTAATGTATGATGCCCAGCTCTGCTCACAGTACTCTAAGTGGGATCTAACTAGGATTTTCCATACCATATGCATCCCCTTACTCCAGCTTTTAGGTTTGAAGCCCAGCATTCCATTAGCTGTCTTGAGTATTTTCTGAAACTGAACCTCAAAATCTTGTTGGACGTTCACTGTATTAAACAAATTGCCTTCTAAAAATAATCCTAATCTATCCTTGTTCGAACCAATTGGGTAATTTCTCATTTGTTTGCATTGAAATCCATCAGTCTCAGCTTTGCCCATTCACCTCATCTATGCTGCAATTTGATTAGACTTGCTCCAATTTTGCCCAATTTTGTGTCTTGGATATTTGATTTTTGGTAACATTACCAAAGTGTTAATGAAATGGCGAATAATTGAGGGCTCCACCACAGATCTCTTTGGGACATCACTAGCCACAACCTTCCAGTTTGATTACTTACCAAATATTCTGACTCCCTGTTTGTTGCGACAACATAGAGCAGACGAGCTGAGGCTGATAGCCCAGTTGGGTACCCATGGGGATGACCTCAACTAGGACCTGGGGTTCATGTCACACTGCAGGTGACCCCAGTGCGCTATAAATTCTTACACAAGCACACACACACACACACACACACACACACACACTTACATACACAGACTCACACAGATCCTCTCACATACGTACACTCTGTCTCATTCACTCTCTCTCTGTCTCTCTCTCTTTCTCTCTCGTTCCCTCATCTGCTCACACACACACATATAAGTCTCAGGTGTGAATTTGCATTTGTAAAATTCTATTTGGAAATACATTCTATTTTTGCTCAAAAAGCACACAGTCGGCAGCAGTCAATCCCTCTGACATTTTATAAGTTCCAACTTTGAAAATAGAACCAGTCTGACTCAAGATTGGGATACAGACAGACTCTAACCTCACACCTTTAATGCATTATCTGAGCTGAGATATCACCTTTTTTAAAATAAAACCTTAGTCATCTCGAGAATGTGACTTAAATGAAGTTCTGGGATTTACAAATTAATGAACCGAAATCTGCAAGATGAAAAATTTAACAGCAATCTAGGTTTGCTCAATATGTCGTATCAGTTGCATGATACGATGATCTTTTGCTATAAATTCTAAGTCTTATGATCCTGCCCCACTATCTACCTGATGATGGAGCGGTGCTCCGAAAGCTAGTGCCTCCAAATAAACTTGTTGGACTATAACCTGATGTTATGTGATTTTTAAACATTGTCTACCCTAGTCCAACACAGGCACCTCCTCATCAGTCTTAAAGTCATGATAGAAAAGGATAGAACAGATCTGAAAGTTAAAATTCTAAATTGGAGGAAGGCCAATTTTGATGGTATGAGGCAAGAACTTTCAAAAGTTGATTAGGGGGCGGATGTTCGTTGGTAGAGGGACGGCTGGAAAATGGGAAGCCTTCAAAAATGAGATAATGATAGTCCAGAGACAGTATGTGCCTATTAGAGTGAAAGACAAGGTTGGCAGGTGTCAGGAACACTGGACTGAGGTTTTAGTTCAGAAAAAGAAGGAAGCATATGACAGGTGAAATCCAATGAATCCCTAGAAGGGTATAAAGGCAGTAGGAGTATACTTAAGAGGGAAATCAGGAGGGCAAAAATGGGACATGGGATAGTTTTGGCAAATAGGGTTAAGGAGAATCAAAAAGGGATTCTACAAATACATTAAGGACAAAAGGGTAACTAGGGAGAGAATAGGGTCCCTTAAAGATCAGCAAGGCAGCCTTTGTGTGGAGCTGCAGGAGATGGGGAGATACCAAACACATACTTTGCATCAGAATGACAATCATGACCTAATTCATATTAACTTTCAGCCCATTTTATTGATAAGTCGATTGTTGATTTTCTTTTGAAGCCTATACTGGAATTAAATGTAAACAAATTGGTCTGTTACAGAATGAAAAACAAAAAAAACCCTGTTGGAGACCAGAACCAATCAGGATACACAATATTCTGCAGAAACTCATCATTTCTGGCAACATCTTTTGAGTGAGAGAAATGTGATAAATGTCACAAATGTGAGGAAGTTAGAAAGCCAGAAAAGAAGGAGTTCAATTTTTATTTTTTTTTCTGACATTCTGGGAACTCAAGGGTTAAGCATTCCACTGCTGGCTGACTCCCGGAGAACCGAATCCTCTGGAGCCATACATGTGGATTTCACTTCCAGCCTCAGGCAAAGGTGTTTGTCTTCCCTGGATAAGACTGATAACCTTGGCCATAACCTTATTAACTGCCTCCTGTTCCCATTATTATGTGTCCCCTACCTATAAACATAGGTGTGTGAATCCAACAATGAGAACAAAGCAAAATCCTTCTGTCTAAATCTCTACCCATCAACATATGCTGATGAAGAATACAATAACCAGTCCCTGTAAACCATTCGCTAGTTATCACAGGAAATTGGCAATCACTGGACATTGTAAAATTGTAATTACCTGTCTTAAACAATGTAACAGCAATCAACCATGTGACTTGTCGACCTCTGTATTATTCCTATAAAATATCCTGCCTCCGTGTGTGGAGCAGAGATTCGTTGCAAAGTACCACCACAAGTATCTACACGACTTCTTTTGTGTCACTGAGAATCTCTCACTGTCTGTCTGATAATAAAGCATCTCCCTTTGTATGGAAACTTGTGTCGTCCGGATTTGTAGAAAAACTAGATTACTTGCAGTGTGGAAACAGGCCCTTCGGCCCAAGAAGTCCACACCGACCCACGACCCACGACCCACCCCGCTCCCTTCACCCCTTCACCCCTTCACCATGGGCAATTTAGCACAGCTAATTCACCTGACCTACACATTTTTTTAGGGAGTGGGAGGAAACTGCTATAAATCCACACAGACACAGGGAGAATGTGCAAAAGCCACACACAGAGTCCCCTGATACAGGGATTGAACCTGAGTCTCTAGCACTGTGAAGCAGCAGTGCTAACCACTGTGCCACCATGCCACGCAACAAGCCTTCCACAAATACTTCACAAATCCGACTATTAACTCCGTTTCTCCACACACAAACAAGTAAATCGACACAGACATGCAAACTCCCTCACACTCACAGAGTCACTCACACCCAAACTCTGTCACACACACCCATACACTCAGACACTCACAGACAATAATACACTCACACGTACTCATTCATGCTCAAGCAAACGCACATGTATACACACAAATTCAAGCTTGCATTCACACATACAGACGCACTCGTGTGCTCACATGTGGCTCAGTCGTTGACACTTCTGCCTCACAGCACCAGTGTACCAGGTTCGATCCCAGCCCTGGGAAACTGTCTGTGTGGTGTTTGCGCATTCTCCCTGTGTCTGTGTGGGTTTGCTCTGGTTTTCTCCCACAATCCAAAGATGTGTCGGTTAGCTGAGTTTGTCAGAGGAGGGTGGGTTACTCTTCAGAGGGTCAGTGTGGACTTGTTGGGCCAAATCGCCTGTTTCTACACTGTAGGGAATCTGATCTGAACACGTGCATGGAGTTGCACAATCAAAAAGGCACACATGCTTACAAACTCACTCACATGTACAAAAGCACAAGCGCGCAATCAAGAATTGGCACACAGCCTGTCTCACACAGTTAAAAATCACACAACACCAGGTGAAAGTCCAACAGCTTTAATTGGAAGGAGCGTGCTTCCAATTAAACCTTTTGGACTATAACCTGGTTGTTAGAAACGAAAATCGCTTCTTAATAATCGCTCTAGACAAATTCAGGAAAACAAAGGTTTATTTACAAGTCTGCAGAGTTGGGCACCCTTCTGAGAAAAAGGCGCCCAGAGGCTTACAAAGTTTCTCATTATATACAGCAAAAGTCCCTCCCCTCCTTGGCTCTAACGAGCCACGAGGTTCACATTCTTAAACCGTCATTATTCTCCATTTTGCACCCTTATCACAAAGTCTGCAACAAATGTCTCCAGAGTTGTTGTTTTTTTTACCCTGTAGTCTTATCAGTCAAAGACTTATTCTTCTCTGTCTGTGCTAGCGGTCTTATCAATCTGTAGCAGATGTCTCTGTATCAATCTGTAGCAGATGTCTCTCGAGTTGTTTTTCTATCCTGCAGTCTTATCAGTGAAGGACTCATTCTTCCCTGTCTGTGTTAATGGTTTCATCAATCAAGGACTTGTTTTTACTCTGCTCACAAAATGTCAGCATTTGCACAATTTAAATTATCCCACTTTTGAGTATACAAAATGTTTTAGAAAAGAAGCAAAAGTCTTGTCTTTTATTATAGAGCAGCCTGTTGGGTCAGGCACATCTTAATTGTTTGAACCGAAATTGCCTCTCACAATTCCACCCTTTCTCTTTTTAAGATGTGCCTGACCAAGATAAGCCTCCCCTCCTCAAGGGCCCAGGAAATCCTTGGTCTTTCGCAGCAACAGCACCTTAAGTTCCTGTGTCCCATGTTGTGGAACCGCCACTGCCTGGAGTTGGGAAATATTTTTCTGAATTAAAAACTGAATACAGGGGGTTAGACAGGGTAATATGAGGAGAAGCATCATACCCCCCCCAACCACCAGCAACGCCGTGCGCCACCAACTGCCACCCAGGAGACCATCCCACTATCCGATGCCACTAAGAGGACGCCAGGATTGTACTGGCACATGGGCCAATTTCCGAATTTCATCGGAAATTTTCAAAACCGCTTTACCATTATCGTCAATTTCTAGACAGCAGTTAGTCAGGTTAAATTTCCCGCAAACGCCCCCCTCCGAGGCCAACAGATAATCCAAGGCAAGTCGGTTTTGATATATAGCAGCCCTCATCTGATCCTGCTGCTTAGCCAGCAACTCCAGGGCCAGGGCAGTCCAGTTAGTAATAACCTCTACGACTGCTTGGAGCCTGATAATTCGATTTAACATTTAGATAGGAGTACGGTATCCCCATGATCCGTCCTGTGCCCATGTAGCTGGCCCGTAGTATTCAATAATCCGGGCCGGTGGCCACTCATCCCCCCATTCACCGACTTGGATATCCCTTGGCGACCTACGGAGGGAGTCAAAGAGTTTAATTCCCAAATCGTCGCCTTCCTTCTGGGGTAATAGGAAGAACGCAGGTCGTATTAGACCCAGGAAGCATACCCCAGCCCATCCCATGGGCAGTTTGGAGTATGCCTGATTACCGCATATCCAAAATAGGCCATCTGGAGCAGGCCCTCCCTGCCTCACAACGTCATCCCACAGTTCCTTCACCCCGGGGATGCCCTCATAAGGACCAGGACCACTGCAATTCCAGTAATCAGCCCCCAGCTCTTCAGAGGAGGAATCAGTACGTAATGGAACGCAATTTCCATGACCTCGGTTTGCAATGTACCAAGTAATATCTTCAGGCCACCATACTCGTGTGGTCGCGTCCAATACATTCTGACATGGACTAATCCCTACCTCCACGGTCCCCTTGCCTTCAACACAGAACTGGCCCTCAGGGCTGTTTGTCAGTCTCCACCCCTGGCTTTTCCTTTCGTTGACATGAGTCCAAGTGGTTTGCAGCAATTCCCATATGTCTAAGCTTTGACCAGTCCACGGCCATTGTTCTGACATATGTGGCCCCCCACAAACCCAGCAATTGCTAACATTTAAAACAGTGGCTATTCTAGAGGTGAGATCAATAAACAGCTTTTGTGTTACATCAGGGAGTTCAATCTTTTCTTCTACCTCTTCGTATACAGATGGCACTTTAGAGAGCACGACCGTTCCTTGACGGTCTTGCTCTTTCCCCAACCCCCGATCAGTGTTCTGTATCTTGGCTTCCTTGACTCTGTCAACCTGCTCCCTGAGCAACACGGAGGATAGGCCCCACCTCCCAGTTTTGCTAACACACACCCAGCGGTCATTTATAGGGCATCCACGGATTTTGCCACCGTTTCCTTATTATACACCTGATAATAGGGTCTTCCACCCTCCCAACATTCGTGTCGTGCACTCACATCGTAACACCAATCGTCCACATGGGAGTGAGACACAAATGATCCCGAGTAGATTCGAATCCCGAGCCTTACTGTAGTCCGACATTTGTCACATCTCCCCTCGCCCTCCCCCACATACAGGAGTAAACTGATCAATATCCCCACCAATACAGTCCAAGTAGAGTTCATTATCGCTGTCTTTTCAGTTTTACCACCAACGGCTTGTCCCCTTGCTCGCATGTCCAAGTGCTTTCTCCTTCAGGCGGACCAGGCCCCTTTATCCTTGATGCGTGGACCCACCCCTTCTCTTTCGTCCGAACAGCTGCTTCAGTTGTTAACAGAACCAGGAACGGTCCTTCCCACCGCGGCTGGAGCTTTTCGGCCTTCCAGGTCTTAACAAGTACCCAATCTCCGGTCTCCACCTTATATAGAACATAGAACATAGAACATTACAGCGCAGTACAGGCCCTTCGGCCCTCGATGTTGCGCCGATCAAAGCACCCCTAACCTACACTAAGCCACTATCCTGCATATACCTATCCAATGCCCGCTTAAATACCCATAAAGAGGGAGAGTCCACTACTGCTACTGGCAGGGCATTCCATGAACTTATGACTCGCTGAGTGAAGAACCTACCCCTAACATCAGTCCTATATCTACCCCCCCTTAATTTAAAGCTATGCCCCCTTGTAATAGCTGACTCCATACGTGGAAAATGGTTCTCACTGTCAACCCGATCTAACCCCCTAATCATCTTGTACACCTCTATCAAATCACCCCTAACCCTTCTTTTCTCCAATGAAAACAACCCCAAGTGCCTCATCCTTTCCTCATAGGATTTTCCTACCATACCAGGCAACATCCTGGTAAACTTCCTCTGCACCCGTTCCAGTGCCTCCACATCCTTCCTATAGTATGGCGACCAAAACTGCACACAATATTCCAGATGCGGCCGCACCAGAGTCTTATACAACTGCAGCATGACCTCAGTACTCTGGAACTCAATTCCTCTACCAATAAAAGCCAGTACGCCATATGCCTTCTTCACTGCACTATTTACCTGGGTGGCAACATTCAGAGATCTGTGTACATGGACACCAAGATCCCTCTGCTCTTCCACACTACCAAGTAGTCTACCATTAGCCCAGTAATCCATCTTTTTATTACTCTTACCAAAGTGAATCACTTCACACTTAGCTACATTGAACTCCATTTGCCACCTTTCTGCCCAGCTCTGCAGCTTCTCTATATCCCGCTGTAACCTGCCATATCCTTCCTCACTGTCTACAACTCCTCCGACTTTCGTATCATCCGCAAACTTGCTCACCCACCCTTCCAACCCTTCCTCCAGGTCATTTATAAAAATGACAAACAGCAATGGTCCCAAAACAGATCCTTGCGGAACACCGCTAGTGGAAGTCGAGCGGCGGAGTCTGAGCCAGGAGACCCTTCCTCCGGAGTTCTGCAAAAGAACGGGATAAGGCCAGTAAATAGTTTCTGACAAATACATCTCCCCCTTGTAGAGTGGGACATCCATCAACCTAACTCCAATATGGTAATCCGAACAGCATTTCATAGGGGGAAACCCCGACATCCCGGCGAGGTGCCGTACATATCCTCAATAGGGCAATGGGAAGGCACTTCGGCCAAGGTAACTTAGTTTCTAACACCAGCTTAGTCAATTGGGTCTTGAGCGTGCCATTCATTCTCTCAACCCGACCCGAACTCTGAGGATGCCAGGGTGCATGGAATTTCCATTGGATACCCAGGGCAGTACAGATCAAATGGTGTAGCTTAGAAATAAAATGTGTCCCGCAGTCGGAGTCGATAGATTCCATTATGCCATGTATCGGGATTATGTTCTCTAAAAACAGTCGGGCCACGGTTGGTGCATCGTCGTTGGCAGTTGGGAAAGCCTCTACCCAGTGAGTGAAATGGTCTACTATTACTAGCAGATATTTCCATCTCTGTACTGGGGGTAATTCTGTAAAGTCGACTTGGATCTTCTGGAATGGCCTAATTGCGAGGGGCTGACCACCGGCTGGCATAGAACGCATGGCTTTCTTGTTAATACGCCGGCAAGTGGGGCATCCGACTACCTCTTATTGGGCTAATGTGTATATACCCCTGCATACATAGTCTCTCAGGATCGTGTCACACATGGCTTGCACCCCCCAGTGGGTCTGATGGTGTAATCGTTGCAGAATACCCCGGGTGATCTGTTTGTTCAGTCCTTGTCTCCCATCAGGAACCGTCCACTTCCCGTTAGTATCTAGCCGGGCACCCAATTGATCCATTTTATCAATCTCCCCCTGGGTGAAGACGGGTTGTTTAGCGAGCCCTTCCCTCAACGGTATTAACGTTAACAATTGGACGGATTTTTCGACCGCTGCCCGCTTGGCTTCCTCATCTGCCAGCCGGTTTCCCACCGCTTCCGGTGTCGACCCCTTCTGGTGACCGGGTACATGGACTACTGCGAGTTCCATAGGTAACGCCAGGGCCTCCAACGTTAGGCTGATCATTTGTTCGTGAGCCAATTCTTTTCCCCGGGAAGTTATCAATCCTCTCTCTTTCTAGATTTTTCCGAAAGTATGAACGATTCCGTATGCATACTTTGAGTCAGTATATATGGTCCCCACTTTCCCTTCCAACAACTTCAGGGCCCTCTGGAGGGCGTACAACTCACAGGATTGGGCTGACCACTTCCCGGGCAGTCGTCCGGACTCAATCGTCCGTTTTGTTGCACCATCTACGACAGCATAGCCACTGTACCGGACCCCACTGACGCACCGGGAGGATCCGTCGATGTACAGTTCCTGTCCCTCACCCAGCGGGGCCTCTTGCAGGTCCTCTCGGCTTTTGGTCTGCAGGTCTACAAATTCCACACAATCATGCTCCTGTCCCCCATCTGCAGGACGTCCGTACAGAAACTGGGCAGGGTTGCAACTGAGATCTTTTGCAAAAGTAAGATCATCTCCGGTCATCAAAATTGTCTCATACTTCAGGATACGAGAGTCTGTTAACCAGCGGTGAGCCTTCTGAGCCAGTATGGTGCTAACTGAATGTGGGGAGTATGCTATGATTCTTCCTCCAAAGGTAAGTTTCCGGGCCTCTTCTACTAACATTGCCGTAGCTGCCACTGCCTGTATACAGGTCGGCCATCCACATGACACAGGGTCTAACATTTTTGACAAAAATGCAACCGGCTGACGCTTCCCTGCACGCAGCTGGGCAAGCACACCCTGGGCAATTCCGCCGGCGCTATTGACATATAACTGGAACGGTTCCTTCAGGGTGGGTAAGGCCAATACCGGAGCTCGGATCAGTTTATTTTTAATAATATTAAATCGCTGCTCCTCTTCATCTGACCAGTCCACCTGTTGTCCTTCTTGTCCGAGTTTGTCGTACAAAAATTTTACTAGAGTGGTGTAACTTTCAATCCATATCCAGCAATACCCCACCAGCCCCAGGAATTGTCTGATCTCCTTCTTCGTCCTGGGTATTTGCATACCCGTAATCCCCTATATTCGTTCCGGCGTGATACGGCGATGCCCCTTACTGACTCGATGGCCCAGATATCTTACCTCTTGCTCCACAAACTGGAGTTTCGTCCTGGAGACACGTAGGCCCTGTTTCCCCAGGAAGTTCAGCAGGGCAACGGTGTCTGCTCGTACTTCCTCCTCTCTTAGTCCTGAGAGTAGGAGATCATCGACATATTGGAGCAATTGATTCCCCGCGTTACACTAAAATCCTCCTAAGATCTCCTCCAGTATTTGTCCAAACAAGTTGGGTGACTCCGTGAATCCCTGCGGCAAGACCGTCCATCTTAACTGTCGTTTTCGTCCTGTGAAGGGATTCTCCCATTCAAATGCGAAAAGGTTCCGACTTTCTTTGTCAAGGGGGCAACTCCAGAAGGCATCCTTCAGATCTATTACGCTGAACCATTCATGTTCGGGGGGAACTTTACTCATTAACGTGTAGGGATTGGGTACCACCGGGTATCTAGCCTGGACTACTTCATTCAACCCCCGCAAGTCTTGCACCAACCTATACGTCCTATCCGGCTTCCTCACAGGGAGTATTGGAGTATTGAAAGAGGACATACATTCCTCCAGCAGTCCATCTGTGATTAATCTTTCTATCACAGGTTTTAACCCTTCCCGTCCTTCCATAGCAATCGGGTACTGTTTCCTTCTTACTGGGCCTTTTCCTGGTAACATGGTGATTTGGAGAGGTTTGATGTTTAGACCCCCTCTGTTCCCCTCTCGGTACCATACGTCTGGGTCTATTTGTTGATCATCTTCTTCGGTGAGGGTGAACAACCTTACCACCATTTCCCCGTTACTTGGTACCTTTCCAATCCCTAGTTTGACCTGCAAGTCTCTTCCTAACAAATTAAACCCCGCTGATGGCAGTAGAAGGAGGTCTCGTTTAGTAGTTCTGTTTTCATACCCAATTTCCACGTCCTCCACTACTGGGACTTGCAATTTCTGTCCTCCAATTCCAGATACCCCATAACTGTTCCTCCTGCTCGGGCGCCGGGGGGTATTTGGATTATACTTGATCTTTCGGCTCCCGAGTCCACCATAAATGTGATCTCCGACCCTTGGGGTCCTACTTTCAAGGGTAGGAACCCCCGACCTCCCTAATCTTCCTCCATCAGGGTGTACGACTGCACCTCCCGCTTGTAGCGGGGGCACTCTCGTTTAAAATGTCCCTTTTCATAACATTAGTAACATCTGAGTATCCTCCTCATTTCCCTGTCGCGGTCTCGTGTTCCTCCACTCTTCCTTTGTTCCAGCCATGGTCCTCTTTTCCGCTGCTCTTGCCACGACGCTCCCCTTTCCTGTTCCTGCCACGGCTCTCCCTTTTCCCTTCTTCCAGCTGTCACTTGTTGCACCGTCTGCATCATTATCTTTGTCGCCTTCTTTTGCTTCTCATCGTCCCTTCTCACAAACACCTTTTGCGCCTCCCGTAGTAGTTCACTTAGAGGTTTACTATCCCAATCATCCATTTTCTCTAACTTCTTTCGTATGTCCGGCCAGGCTTTTGATACAAACTCTACCCATATGAGTTGCTGTCCCACATCCGTCTCAGGGTCCACCCCAGCGATCTGCTGCAAGTTCTTCCTAATTCTGTCTAGGAAGTCCGTAGGGGTTTCCTCCGGGTTTTGATGATTACCAAAGGCCTTGGTAAAATTGTGCCCCTTCGGGGCTGCCTGTCTTATTCCTTTTATCCAATATTCCCGCATGTCTCTCATGTTGCACCGTCCTTCTTCCGTTTTCTTATCCCACTCGGGGTCGGTGAGGGGAAACTTCTGCTCCCCTCCTTCTCTCCCCTCTCTCTCCCAGACCAACAGCGCAGCTTGTCGTATCATCTGTCGCTCCTGGCTAGAGAACAATGTTCTCATGATGGAACACATCTCTTCCCAAGTGTAAGCATTCGGACCCAGGAACTGATCCAATTGTTCATTTTTGAAACAATGAGATTGGAAGCTGAGTGACCCTGACTGAACTCTAACTGGGTGTCACTGAACAATAAAAGCAGGTGCTGCTTGATGGAAATATTGACTGGTGCTTTCCATCATTTTACTGAAATTCAAGAGTAGACTAATGGTGCAGTAATTGCCTGGGTTAGATTTGTCTTGCATTTTGCGTTCGGGACATATATGCACAGTTTTCCACTTTGTTGTGTTAATACAGTGTTGCAATGGCACTGGATGAGTTTAGCCTTTGGAGCTGCAAGTTCTGGAGCACAGCTCTTCACTACTATTAGATTAGATTCGCTACAGTGTGGAAACAGGTCCTTCAGCCCAACAAGACCACACTGCCCCTCCCAAGATCAAACCCACCCAAATCCATTCCCCTACCCTATATTTACCCCCGACTAATATACCTAACACTGTGGGCAATGTAACATGGCCAATTCACCAGATCGGCACATCTTTGGACTGTGGGAGGAAAAAAACGCAGGCACAGGTAGAATGCACAAACTTCACACAGGTCGGCAAGAATTGAACCCAGGTCCATGGTGCTGTGAGGCAGCAGTGCTAACCACGAAGCCACTATGCCACCACCCACCCATTGCTGTAATGTTGTCAGGGCTCATAGCCTGATCACTATCCAGTGCCTTCAATCATTTCTTGATGTCACATAGAGTGAACTGAACTGCCAGAACATTTGTACATGTTATTCTGGAGATCACTAGATGAGCGGAAAATGTCTTGCTGGAAAGGCGCAGCAGGTCTGGCAGCATCCAAGGAGCAGGAGAATCGACATTTTGGGCATGAGCCCTTCTTCAGGAATGAGGAGAGTGTGCCAAGCAAGCTAAGATAAAAGGTAGGGAGGAGGGACTTGTGGGAGAGGCGTTGGAAATGCGATAGGTGGAAGGAGGTTAAGGTGAGGGTGATATGCCAGAATTGGGGGTGGTGGCGGAGAGGTCAGGAAGAAGATTGCAGGTTAGGAAGGTGGTGCTGAGTTCGAGGGATTTGACTCAGACAAGGTGGGGGGAGGGGAAATGAGGAAACTGGAGAAATCTGAGTTCATCCCTTGTGGGTTGAGGGTTCCTAGGTTGAAAATGAGGCACTCTTCCTCCAGCCGTCGTGTTGCTATGGTCTGGCGATGGAGGAGTCCAAGGACATGCATGTCCTTGGTGGACTGGGAGGGGAAGTTGAAGTGTTGAGCCAAAGGGTGGTTAGGTTGGTTGGTCCGGGTGTCCCAGAGGTGTTCTCGTATAGAGGAGGCCACATCGGGTGCAGTAGATGCAGTAAATGATGTGTGCGGAGGTGCAGGTGAATTTGTCGCGGATATGGAAGGATCATATAGAGGAGGCCACATTGGAGAGACAGTCCGCCCACTTGCGGAACACAAGTCAGGTCAAGAGGGCAATGCCGAGTTGGAAGTTTGGATCTGGGATAAGGTGGGGAGAGGGGAAATTAGGAAACTGGCGCAATCCACATTGCTCCCATGTGGTTGGAGGGTCCCTACCCTCCAAGATGAGGCATTCTCCTTCCAGGCGTCGGGTGGTTAGGGTTTGGTAGTGGAGGAGGCCCAGGGCCTACACGTGGAGTGGAAGGGGAGGTATCAAGTTTGGCATGATCCTGACATGCTCTGCTGCAATCTTCATTGAGGAGAAAGTGAGGACTGCAGATGCTGGAGATCAGAGCTTAAAAATGTGATGCTGGAAAAGCGCAGCAGGTCAGGCATCATCCAAGGAGCAGGAGAATCAACGTTTCAGGCATAAGCCCTTCTTCAAGAATGAGGAGGGTATGCCAAGCAGGCTAAGATAAAAGGTAGGGAGGAGGGACTTGGGGAGGGGTGTTGGGAATGCGATAGGTGGAAGGGGGTTAAGGTGAGGGTGATAGGCCGGAGAGGGGGTGGGGCAGAGAGGTCGGGAAGAAGATTGCAGGTCAAGAAGGCGGTGCTGAGTCTGAGGGTTGGGACTGAGATAAGGTGGGGGGAGGGGAAATGAGAAAGCTGGAGAAATCTGCATTCATCCCTTGCAGTTGGAGGGTTCCTAGGCAGAAGATGAGGCGCTCTTCCTCCAGCCATCGTGTTGCCATGGTCTGGCGATGGAGGAGGCCAAGAATCTGCAATAAGACTTCTGCCTATTTCCCACTGTCCATGACCAATAAGACTCCTGCCCTATTTCCTACCGTCCATGACCAATAAGGCTCCTGCCCTATTTCCCACTGTCTGTGGCCAATAGGTTTCTTGCTGTCTGGCTCCTTGTCTGATTCCCTCTTGTTGCACACTTCCGGCATTCCCGTTTTTCCTCTCCCCCTTCCCGCTCCTCAATACAGTTTGAGATGAATGCTTTGTGTCTTGTGATGCTCGCTCTCTCTTTCCCTTCATTCGCTGGCCTGAGACTGAGAGTCATGCTTCACCATTTCTCCTACACTTGGGAAACCTGGAAAACAATTCGAATTTAACATTGTTTCTTCTGTTACTTAAATAGGTCTGTAGTTTAAATTGAAAGAAGGTATGATATTGGATGGCGCAACATATTAGATTACTTACAGCGTGGAAACAGGCCCTTCAGCCCAACAAGTCCACACCACCCCACCGAAGTGCAACCCACCCCTACATCTACCCCTTACCTAACACTACAGGCAATTTAGCATGGCCAATTCACCTGATCTGCACATATTTGGAAACCCACACAGACACAGACACTCCACACAGTCAGTCACCTGAGGCAGGAATTGAACCCGGGTCTCTGGCGCTGTGAGGCAGCAGTGCTAACCACTGTGCCACTGTGCCACCATGCCACCCTAAAAATTCACGTAAAAATATGCGTTAAAAATTCATGGCTATATGTGTTCAGAGCACAATGCTGACTCAAAAATATGTTTGAGTCGATCAGAGAGGAAGTGCTTTCAAAAAACAAGAGAATGCTCTGGCTGTTGTCTGCAGTGCTGATATTCTGTAAGTTCCAAATTACCAGACAACCCTTCTCAATCATTTACAAGCAACCTGGGCATTATTTCTTTCTGTTTATTTGTTATTGCAGAGGTGTCTTTATTCATCCCAAAGAGGTCACTGTCACTGGCTACTTCCATTGCTGTTCAGAGATTGGTGCAGAAATCAGTCTTGAATTGCTGCAGTCCATGGGGGTCAGGTATACCCAGTGTGCAAACTCACTGCACCACTGCAACATTGAGAGCTTGGGATTCCTTACCCCAGTCAGGGACTCGCCTTCCCTTTCAGAGAGGATCAGTCACTGAAGTTTGACACTATTCTGCCCCTTCTGATAACAATTGAATTGCTCATCTTAATCTATTTTTATATGATGATCATTTATTGGATTTTCAGACACCTTCACCTCACATTCTTCGAATGTTAACTTGGAACATATTTCAGAAAGAAACATCAGATAAACAGGGGGTGCAGTTAAAAGAGTTTCCATGCTTCAGCAAATGATTCCGAGCTGATCCTCTCTCAATGACATCTCACATGTCAGAACCTGTGTTTGAACTTACCCTTTTTAAAAAAGGCTGAGTTAAAGGGGATGTTGCAATAAATTGGAACAACATCATTAGGTTGCAATAGAGTCAACTCGGTTTTCAGATGGGTTGTTACTCTGTGTTCTGTACTCTTTTGTTTGTGTTTCATTTGGTAGACTGTAAGTTAATTTTGTTTTGCTTAAAACTGATTGGTTTGAATCAGCAACATAATTCCTGGAATATCTACCTTACATCTGCATAAAACAAGTGACCATCTGGGCTACCTTCTTAAAAAGTTTGGAAGGGGTCTGGTCTGATCCATTACAGATTGGAGTCCCTTTGTCGGATTTATTCTATCGTTCCAATTTAGGATTAGGGTTGCTAGACTCAAAGGCAGCAAGTGGTCATGTTAGTGTCTTTTGTTCCGCATGTTATATTTGGTTAGTTTAAACAGTGCTTGGTGTGGTAATGGATCTTTCAGTCACTAGGAATGTTCTGGGGGTGGAAGAAATGACATTGGGGCTTTCCAGAAGGTGAAAAAGGCAAAGCCGCTGGAAATGACAGTCAAGCTGCAGCTGAAATTGCTGCATCTATGAAAAAGGATGTGGTTATTACCAAAATCGCTCAACATTTAAATGTGCTGCAAATGCCATTAGAATCTTTGGAAATGACTCTTGACATTACTAAGGACATCTTGGGGTTTGAAGGTGTTTCCCAAATTTGCCAAGAAAGTTTAGAAAGACAGAGGACGGACATACTTTTAGAATTAACAAATACGTTAGGATTGGGTTTGTCCCAAAACCAAAGCTGAAATGGTCATGGAGTTGGTCAAGTGCTTGGATATATCAAAGAAAGAGGCAAGTGCAGTGGAGTTAGAAAAATTCAAATTTCAAGTTAGGCAACAACAGTTAGAAGACAAAGAAGAGGGAGAAGACATGAAACTGTTTGAATTTCAATTAAAAGCAGAGGAAAGAAAAAAAGAATGGATCGCCTGAGCAGAACAAAAAGAAAAGGACAGAGAGAGGAATTTCAATTAAAAGCAGAGGAAAGAAAAAAAGAATGGATCGCCTGAGCAGAACAAAAAGAAAAGGACAGAGAGAGGAAAGGGAGAAAGAGAGAGAGTTTGAACTTCAGAAATTGGTACTTACAAAGAAAAGTTGGCTTAAAAGGGTAGAGGTGAATGCAGAAGGTAAGCTTAATGAGGATGACCAAACCCATCATAACAAAAGGCCTGGTGGGGATCTGTTCAAATATATACAAACATTGTCTAAATTTGATGAGAAAGATGTAGAAGCCTTTTTCACCTCATTTGAGCAAGTGGCTAAACAAATGAAGTGGCCAGTGACCATGTGGCTTTTGTTGATCCAAACAAAGCTGGTAGGTAGAGCTAGTGAGGTATTTGAATCACTATCCCAAGAGGCATCTGGGGAATATGAGGATGTGAAGAAAGACATCTTAAGTACATATGAGCTTGTGCCAGAACACTACAGATAGCATTTCAGGAATCCTACGGAGGGACCTTGGTCAAAAATACTCTTCAGTTTGAAAGGATCAAACAACGTACATTTGATAGGTGGATAAAGGCACTAAAAATAGAGCATACCCATGACATTCTTCCGGTGATGATTATTTTGTAGGAGTTCAGAAATGCACTTCCAGCAATAATGAGAACTCATGTAAGAACAGAGAGTTAAAACAACGAGCAGCTGAAATGGCTGATAATTGCGAGATGGTTCATAAATCAAAGTTTGGTTTCCAACAATTTCAACCCATGAGGGATAGAAACTGGGGGAAGAGAGAAATCCTCACATGATAAGGGAACTGTAGACCTCAGTGAAGATTGTAAGGATAACCTACCACAGGGTAAAAAGAAAACCGTGATGGGGAAAGAGAAGTTAAAAATCTCTGGTGCTTTCACTGCAATAAAGGAGGCCACATGAACTCACAGTGTTGGTCAGTAAAGAAAAGCACTGGAAACTAGGATAAGCCAGTGAATTTTGTTGGAGTTGTAAAGGAAAGCACAATGGAGACCGGAAAGTACAAGCTGATCGGAGGTTGGTTCAGGAGGAAGTGCCAGATCTTCTAAAACCATCTACTTGTGAAGGTAAAGTTTACTCACATATTCAGGAACAGCAAGATTTTGAATGATGAGATATATACCTCTGAAGGACCAGTGCCAGAAAATGTGCTAGTAAGTGGAACTCACGGTGAGACAAGAGGGCTCAAGTATGTAAAGTGAGGTTAGAGTGCAAAGTGGAGAAGTGACAGTCGAAGTACTGGAAAAACTCTCAGCTCCAGGAATACAATTTGTCCTTGCTAACGATATAGCTGGTTCACAGGTAGGAGTGCTGCCTACTGTGGTTGATAAGCCCAGTGGACAATCAGGCAACTGAGCTGTTACAAGAAGCATGCCCTGGGATTATTACTGACTGTGTTGTAAGGAGGTCACAATGTCAGTAGTTCAAACAGGAGAGATCAAAGAGAAGTAAGAAATATGAAATGAAATTATCAGACACGCTGGTTTGATCAGATGGTTGAGAACAAAACAGGAGCAGATGGATGACAAAGCAGACATCTTTAGCTCAGAGAAATTAACTGAGTTACAGCAGGAAGATAAAAAACTGAAGCACATGTATCGAAAAGCATACACAGAAGAGAAACTGAATGTATCCCTGTGTACTACTATCTTAAAAATAATGTCTTAATGAGGAAATGGAGACCATCACGTATTCAGGAGGATGAGAAATGGGCAGAAGTTCGTCAAGTTGTATTGACAGTGGGTTATAGAAAGGAGGTGTTACTGGAGGTGCATGAACTACCAGTGGGAGGTCATTTAGAGTCATAGAGTCATAGAGATGTACAGCATGGAAACAGACCCTTCAGTCCAACCTGTGCTAAAATACAAAATATTATTACTGACCTGGACTGCACAAGTATGTAGGTGAATTTTTCCAGACATGCCGTACATGTCAAGTATTTGGAAAAAAACACAGGCAATAATAAAATCTATACCTTTAATACCCATTCCTGCATTTGAGGAACTTTCCACAAGAGTCTTGATTGATTATGTAAGACCCCTACATGAAACAAAAGGTGGGAATCAATATTTGGTAACATTGATGGATGTGTCCACTAGATTTCTGGAGACATTCCATGAGGCAATATCACAGCTAAAAGGATTGTAGAAGAGTTATTCAAAGTTTTCACAAGAATGGGCTGAGGAGTGGCAGATGGAGTTTAATTTAGATAAATATGAGGTGCTGCATTTTAGGAAAGCAAATCTCAGCAGGACTACTGCCCTTAATGGTAAGGTCCAAGGGAGTGTTGCTGAACAAAGAGACCTTGGAGTGCAGGTTCATAGCTTCTTGAAACTGGAGTTGCAGGTAGATAGGATAGTGAAGAAGGCGTTTGGTATGCTTTCCTTTATTGGTCAGAGTATTGAGTACAGGAGTTGGGAGGTCATGTTGAGGCTGTACAGGACATTGGTTAAGCCACTTTTGGAATATTGCGTGCAATTCAGTGATTCAAAGATGTTGTGAAACTTGAAAGGACTCAGAAAAGATTTACAAGGATGTTGTCAAGGTTGGAGGACTTAAGGTATAGGGCAAAGTTGAAGAGGTTGGGGCAGCTTTCCCTGGAATATCGGAGGCTGAGGGGTGACCTTATACAGGTTTGTAAAATCATGAGGGGCATGGATACGGTAAATAGACCAGGTCTTTTCCCTGAGGTGGGGGAGTTCAGAACTAGAGGGCATAGGTTTAGGGTGAGAGGAGAAAGATATAAGATTTAAGGGGCAACTTTTTCATGCAGTGGGTGGTGCATGTGTGGAATGAGCTGCCAGAGGAAGTGATTGAGGCTGATACAATTATAACATTTAAAGGGCATCTGGAAGGGTATATGAATAGGAAGGGTTGGGAGGATATGGGCCAGGTGCTCCCAGGTGGAACTAGATTAGATTGGGATATCTGGTTGGCATGGACAAGTTGGACTGAAGGGTCTGATTCCATGCTGTACATCTCTATGACTCTGTATGGGCTACCCAAAAAGATACAATCAGATAAAGGGTTAAACTTCACATCAAAATTATTCAAGGAAGAAATGGACAGCTTGGGAATAAAACAATTCAAATCCAATGCATACCATCCAGAATCACAGGGAGTGCTGGAAAGGTTTCATTTGATATCAAAGACCATGTTCAGGGCTTTTTGTCAACAATACCCAGATGATTAGGGTAAAGGATTTCCATTTGTACTATCCGTAAATCGAACAAATTCAATCCATTTGAATTAGTTTTTGGGCATGAAGTGAGAGGGCCACTAAAATTGATTAAGGAGAAATTGGTAAGCCAGAATTCAGAGACCACATGTTTGAACTATGTGTCAAATTTTATGGAATGACTAAATGGAGTGGGGGTGCTGGCTACATAGCTTTTAAAAAACATCACAACATACAATGAAACAGGAAGTAGCCAATGAGTTAAAAA
Organism: Chiloscyllium punctatum; assembly: GCF_047496795.1. NCBI lineage: Eukaryota > Metazoa > Chordata > Chondrichthyes > Orectolobiformes > Hemiscylliidae > Chiloscyllium > Chiloscyllium punctatum. Next base: position 21,013,017 of record NC_092753.1, read on the forward strand.
CTTGCAATTTTGCTATTGGAGATAAAGTTACTTCCAATGGTAGGTGAACCTTTTAAACGAAGGTTTAATGGACCTTATTCCGTTAAAATGAGAGCGAGTGAGGTGACCCATTTGATAAAGACTCCAGACAGAAAGAAATCTCGTCGAGTATGTCATGTGAATATAATCAAAAGATATTTTGATCAGGAAGGAAAGCAAAAGGGGAATGTGAAACGAGTTACAACACAGAGTGAAGAACTAGTTCAGAGGATTCTGAATTGGACATTCCTCAAATTAAATTGGACAATGAGGAAGTTGTCAAAAATTGAGGTAAATGATTGAGTTACCTTCAGGAAGTGAATCAAAATGACCTGCTAGAGTTATTACTATCAGCTGGGAAATTATGCGGAAATAAGGTGGAAAGTACTAAGCTGGGAAGGTAGTAACTAAAGCCTTTAAGAACATAAGAACTAGGAGCAAGAGTAGGCCCTTCGAGCCTGCTCCACCAATTAGTAAGATCAGCTGGTCTTTGAGTCGATTTGTAGCTCAGGTTGAGGTTCTGGATGTAGGTTTGCTCGCTCAGCTGGAATGTTCATTGTCAGACATTTCATCACCATACTTTAACCTCCGGATGAAGTACTGGGGGTGCAGCCCACTTTCTATTTACATGTTTAGGTTTCCTTGGGTTAGTAGTGCCATTTCCTGTGGTGATGTAATTTCCTATGGTGATATCATTTCCTGTTCTTTTTCTCAGGGGGTTGGTAAATATGATTCAAGTCAATGTGTTTATTGATAGAGCTCCAGTTGGAATGCCATGCTTCTAGGCATTCTCGTGCATGTCTCTGTTGGGCATGTCCTAGGATGGATGTGTTGTCCCAGTTGAAGTGGTGTCCTTCCTCATCTGCATGAAAGAATCCAAGTGAAAGAGGGTCATGTCTTTCATGTTCATGTATCCGGATGGCTAGTTTTCCAGATAGAGTCGGATGGATTTACAGATTGGTTGATACTCTACACTCTACATTCTGTTCTCTTTTCTGTTCATGTTTCATTCAGTAGGCTGTAAACAAATTCTGTTTTGTTTAAAACTGAGTGGTTTGACCAGATGCTTGAGTCCTGGAATATCCACCTTCCATCTGCCTAAGTTAACAAAAAATGTTAAGGTCTAGGCTACCTTCTTAAATGTTTTAACGGGGTCCATAACATAAGTCCAGTTCAGTTTCTTGTCCAGCCTAAATGTTTATCATGGGGAATTTAAATATGCTCATGTCATTGAATGATAAGCAGAGATGGTGACATTCTTTGCTACTGGTGACAGTAATCGTATGTCACCTGAGTGGCACAAATCCACTCAGATCATGCTAGTCTGCTAAAGTAGCTCATTGAGCACCATTCTATATGGAGTATTGGTCAAGTCACCTGATTTGTAAGTATCTGCTGAGTGACTCACCTTTGAAGATCACCACCCTTTATGCAGAAGGCCACAAGCTGAGGCATGAAGAGAAGAGGAAGAAATATGCTGACTACCTTAGCATTCAGAGATCTGCCACCATTTGTCCATCCATTATCACTTCCTTGGCAAATTCCAGCCAAACTCTACTGGAACAAGCATAGATTATGAGGCCACTTTTCATCCTGATAACACTTTCAGTTTCCACCTTCCTATTAATGTACGTGACTTAGCAGTACACCTGAAAGCCTAAGTAAGATATAACAGACATGAACTTACGATGTGAAGCACACAATAATTTTCCACTTCTCTGTCCGTTTCTTGCAGCAAATGTTATGACAATTATGATTCTCTCCAGAGGAAATTGTGGCCTTTCGAAATGCATCTCTGTCTACATGGTGGGCATGGCAGTAGCAGATCTATTTGTCATGATCTTCAATGTGATTGTTTACTTGATATTTAATTATCACTTTCCATATTCCTTTCTGTCTTACACTGCTGTTTGTAAGTTTGTCTTGTACATAGCTCTTGCTACGCTGGATATGTCAGTGTGGTTCACAGTCACATTCACATTTGATCGATTTGTGGCGATCTGTTGTCATGACTTTATGGAAAAGTACTGGACCAAGAGAATTGCAACTACAGTAATAGCAACATCTTCAGTCTTGACTTGTTTAAAGGGTATTCCTATGTTGTTTTCATATGAAGCTGAACAAATAAGTAACAATGTGCACTGAGGGTGCAGGACAAAAGCAGCTGTTTATACAATACCTGCATGGTCAGTGTATAGTTGGATGCAGTCAGCGTCAGTTGTTTTGCTTCCTTTTGCTCTCATGACCTTGTTTAATTCTTTGACTGTCAGACGTATTTTATTGGCTAACAGAACACGCAAGGGACTCCGAGGTAAAAGCACCGAGAGTCAGAGTGATCCAGAGGTGAGAGGTCGGAGGAAATCCATCATATTACTCTTCACTGTGTCAGGCACCTTTATTCTGTTGTGGTTAACATCTGTTGGAAGTTTTGCAGCCACCAGACTATCAAGCAATGTCTACTATCAAGGTGATAACTCCAATCCAGGATATATCGCCACGGAAACAGGATATCTGCTTGTGTATTTAAGTTCCTGTACAAACACGTGCATTTATGCAGCAACCCAGAGGAAATTCAGAGAAGAGCTGAGAGATGTTCTGAAGTCTCCTTGGGATAAATTTCTTGATCCTTTTTTTAAAATAACGAACATGCGAATTCAAACCAAAAAAAAAATCTTGTAACTAAAACAACATTTCATCTGGTTTTCTGTATGAGAATATCAATCGTCCTGACAACCTGACAAGAGGGAATGTTGGGAATGGCATGAATGTTCTTTAATAAGAGCTGAAATGGTACATTTGAAAGTTATATTTTCAATAACTTTCCATTGATTCCCCAAAGTAAATGATGGATGACACTGACATCAAGTCTGGTCTGGTCTGACCTGGATGTCGGCAAGCAAGTATCTCTCGATGTTTCAGGAACCTGTCCCTCTTTGCAGTTGTAGTCGGCGGAGTTGTGTGTCTCGGGCGATCAATGTGAGGGGTCCAACAACTAGAATGAACTCAAAGCTCAGGTATCCCATGTAAACACAAGTTTCTGACCTTACCAAAGTGACAAGACAGCACAGTGGCTTAGTGGTTAGCACTACTGCCTCACAGTGCCAGGGGCAAAGTTCAATTCTAGCCTCAGTTTGTTTGCACATACTCTGATTTCCTCCCACAGTGCCAAGTTGTGCAGGTTCAGTGGGATGGCCACGTTAAATTGCCATTAGTTGTGGAAATTACATGGATAAGATTGGTGTGGACACAATGGGCTGAATAGTTTGCTTCCACACTGTAGAGATTCTGATTTTATTTGATGTTACTTACTTTCAAATGAGGGTTTCTCAACTATTCTGAGAAATCTCCTTACTCTTGAGTAAACACTTCCAACATCCATACAGAACCAGATTGTGTGCGATGTGAAACTAAAAGATTTAGTGAAAGGTTTGTGGGTAGCATGATGGTTCAGTGGTTCGGACTGCCAGGGAGATGGACTTGATCCCATCCTCCAGCGATTGTGTGGAGTTTCCACATTTTCCCCGAATCTTTTGGGTTTTTTCCAGGTGGTCCGGTTTCCACCCACAGTCCAAAGATGCACAGCTTAGGTGGATTGACCATGCTAAATCGCCAAGGAACTGTAAGCTAGGTAGACTGACTTTGAGAAATGCAGGGTTACGGGGATAAAGTGGGAGTTGGGTCTGATTAGATTAGATTAGATTTCCTACAGAGTGGGAACAGGTCCTTTGGCCCAACAAGTCCATACCAACCCTTCAAAGAGTAACCCACCCAGACGCATTCCCCTATCCTATATTTACACCTGACTAATGCACCTTGCATTATGGGCAATTTAGCACAACCAATTCACCAAGCCGGCACATCTTTTGGATTGTGAGTGGAAACCGGAGAACCCATAGGAAACCCACGCAGACACAGGGAGAATGTGTGTACTCCACACAGGCAGTCGCCTGAAGATGGAATCGAAGCCGCGTCCCTGGCACTGTGAGGCAGCAGCGCTAACCACTGAGCCACCGTGCCACCCCTCACTGAGCCACCGTGCCACCTCTGGGCAGGGCTCTCTTCTGAGGGTTGGTTTGGACTAAATTGGCCGAATGGCCTCCTTCCACACTGTAGGGATTCTATGAAGTCATTAAGATTTCATCTCAGAAGTTTTTAAAAAGCCCTCATTCTTCTGCTTGAAAGCAGGATAATATCCTTCCATCATCAACAAAGAATTCGGAGGGGAGTGGTTGTGGTAACCAGAGTTACAGATTTGAGGATCGGGTAACAGGTGTACAGGTAAATAGAGTGTGCAGAGAGTCTGTGAGGAAAGACAGACAGTTGACAGGACAAAGTTGCAGTCGGTGTGATGGGGTGAAGTATGTCCATTTTAATGCAAGACGTGTCAGGAATAAGGATAATGAACTTAGAGCATGGATCTGTACTTGGAGCTGAAGTCCTGTGGCCATTATAGAGGCTTGGATATCACAGGGACAGGAATGGTTGTTGGATGTTCCAGGGTTCAAGTGTTTCAAAAGGAATAAGGAGGGAGGTAAAAGAGGTGGGGGAGTGGGATTCCTAATCAGGGATAGTATCACAGCTGCAGAAAGGTAGGTTGTTGAAGAGAGTTTGCCAACTGAATAATTATGGTGGAAGTCAGAAACAGGAAAGGAGCAGTCACTTTATTGGGAGTTTCCTATAGACCTCCACACAGCAACAGAGACACGGTGGAGCACATTGGGAGGCAGATTTTTGGAACAGTGCAGAAGTAGCAGGGTTGTTACCATGGGTGACTTCAACTTCCTCAATATTGATTGGTTCTGACTTAATGCAAAGAGTTTGGATGGAGCAGATTTTGTCAGGTGTGTCCAGGATGTAGATAGGCTGACAAGAGGGGAGGCCATGTTGGATTTGGTGCTTGAAACGAACCAGGTCTGGTGTCAGATCTTTCAATGGGAGAGCATTTCAGTGATAGTGATCCTAACTCCCTGATCTTTACTACGGTCATGGAGAAGAATTGGAGCAGATAGTGTGGGGAGGTATTTAATTTGGGAAAGGGGGAATTACAAAGCTATTAGGCATGAACTGTGGAGCATAAATTGGGAACAGATGTTCTCAGGGAAATGAATGTCGATAATGTGGAAGGAGCACTTACTGCAAATGCTGGATAGGTTTGTCCCACTGAGGCAAGAAAAGGATGGTAGGGTGAAGGAATCTTGGGTGACAAGGGATATGGAACATCCAGTCAAGAGGAAGAAATAAGCTTACTTAAGGTTGTGGAGGCAAGGATCAGACAGGACTCTAGAGGGCTATAAGGCAGCCAGGAAGGAACTGAAGGATGGACTGAGGAGAGCTAGAAGGGGGCATGGAAAAGCTTTAGCGCGTAGACCTAAGGAGTCCCTCAAAGTTGCCACCCAAGTTGATAGGGTTGTTAAGATGGCATATTGGTTTTCATCAGCAGGGGGATTGAGTTTAAGAGCCATGAGGTTATGCTGCAGCTCTATAAAGCCCTACTTAGACCACTCTTGGTTGACTGATTATCGGAAGGATGTAGATGCTTTAGAGAGGGTGGAGAGGAGGGTTACCAACATACTGCCTGGATTGGAGGGCTTGTCATATGAAGAGATGTTGTGGGAGCTCAAGCTTTTCTCATTGGAGCAAAGAAGGATGAGAGATGATTTGATAGAGATGTACAAGATGTTGAGGGGGTTAGATAGAGTGGATAGCCAGATACTTTTTCCCAGGGCAGAAATGGCTATCACAAGAGGGCATAATTTTAAGGTGATTGGAGGAAGGTAAAGGGGAGGTGTCAGAGGGAGGTTCTTTTCTCAGAGAGTGGTGGGTGTGTGGAATGCACCGCCAGGCGTGGTGGTAGAGTCAGAGACATTAGGGACATTTAACCAACTCTTGGATAGGCACATGGAAGATGATACAACGAGGGGCATGTAGGTTAGTTCGATCTTAAGTAGGATAAAAGGTCAGCACAACATCGAGAGCCGAAGGGTCTGTACTGTGCTGTACCGTTCTACGTTCTATAATGCTTAAGAAATTCTGTTGTTCTATCAACATTTGTGGACATAAAAGATTCGATCTGCTCTTCATTTTTTGGACATCCTCTATCGTGCTCCCACATGTGTGGAGAGTTTGTGTCTTGTCTACTTAGCACATAACAGAGATCACAAAAGTCTCCCTTTCACATCCTAATTAACACCATATTTTACATGTTATTGTTGCTTTAACCTTCTTTAACAAGATGTGGCGAGTTGGAGATGGGGGGAAACAAAGATATCTTTCCTCCAGCAGACAAGAGTTAGAAGCATTTGGCATGTACATGTGCTCCTCACTGGCACGGAAACAGAGAGAGGGAGAGAGACAAAATTAGACAGAAACAGAAACAAAGATCAGGACATAGACAGAAGCCATTTAATAGAGACAGAGAGAGATGCAGGCAGAGATAGAGTGACAATTTTAAGAAATGAACCTGTGCAGACAAACCCTGAATCTTTCGAGCATTAATGTTGGAGATTTGGTGATAGGTACTATCTTGTTACAGGACAATGGGTGGGAGACAGTGGAACATTTCTCAAAGACACTGAACCAGTGTCATTCATTCAGATAGTGGCTGCTGATGCCTCTTCCTGGCCCCTTTTTCTTTCCTCATGGTTCTGGTCCTCCAAGTGTCAACTCCTTGTAAATTCAACCATGCACATGGTGGCCATCTTGGAATGATGTCAACACACGTGTACCATTCGACCTCTGAACATTTCTTTGACTCAACAGTGGCATTTGCTGTTACCATGGAGCATGCTCACCATGTGACGCTTTAAAACATGTACGCACGGACTTCAGGGGAACACAGCAGGGTGGGGGTTGATCAGGTCCAGGGCCAAAGAAACTGGGAGATGTGGAGAAGTAAGGAAGAGATCAGGACGAGGGATAGAGACTTGGACTAGGTAGGGGTGAGCAAAGAGGTCAGTGGAGTGATCCTGAATGGGGAGGAAGAAATTGTGACAGGGGAAGAGGTCAGGACTGGGCGCAATAGATCGGAATTCGGAAGCATGAGATAGGAACAGAAACAGAAATTGCTGGAAAAGCTCAGTACGTGTGGCAGCAACTGTGATAAGAAATCAGAGTTAACTTTTCAGGTCCAGTAGACCTTTCTTCAGAACTGATGGTAGTTCAGATAAAGTTAGTTTTTATGCAGAAGATAGACTGGGGTAGGACGTAAGCAGTAAATGATAGGTGGAGGCAAAGCCCAAAAAGAGGAGCAGTAGATAGTTGTTAACAATCACCTTGGGAGAAAGAATGGCTGCTGATTAGATTAGATTACCTGCAGTGTGGAAACAGACCTTCGGCCCAACAAGTCCACAGCAACCCCCCGAAGAGTAACCCACCAAGACCCATTTCCCTCTGACTAATGTACCTAACACTATGGACTATTTAGCATGGCCAATTCACCTGACCTGCATATCTTTGGATGGAAACCAACACAGACACAGGGAGAATGTGCAAACTCCACATAGACAGTCGCCTGAGGCTGGAATCAAACCTGGGAGCCTGGTGCTGTGAGGCAGCAGTGCTAACCACTGAGCCACCATGCCAATCTATTAATGGCTACCAATGGGTTGTGTGTAATCGCAGAACACATGATCATAAAGCCTGATGTCTGGGAGTTGGGGGAAGGCGCCTCAAGCCCTGAAATTGTTGAACTTGGTATTGAGTCGAGAGGGCTGTCGAGCTCGCAAGCAGAAAATAAGGTACTGTTCATCCAGCTGAGCTTCACTGGAACACAGCTGTAAGCCTGAGGCAGAGATGTTGACCAGGAAGCAAGGGGATATGTTGACGTGGAAACCAAGAGGAAGGTCAGGGCCATTTCTATGGACAGAATAAGACCACAAAACCATAAGACATAGGAACAGAATTTAGGCCATTCACCCCATCGGGTCTGCTCCAATAAGTTTCTCAACCCCATTCTCCTGTTCTCTCCCCGTAACCCTTGATCCCCTTGATACTCAAAAACCTATCTCAGTCTTTTACTCACTGACCTGGCCTCCACAGCCTTCTGTGGTAATGAATTCCGCAGATGCACCACTCTCTGGCTGAAGACGTTTCACCTTATTTCCATTCTAAAATCTTTCCTTGATTCTAAGGCTATGTCCTCAGGTCTTAATCTCTCTTGCCAATGGAAACATTTTCCCAACACCCACTCTGTCCAGACCATTCAGTATTCCGTATGTTTCAATTAGATCCCCACCGCCCCTCCACCCCCACCCCCACCCCGGATATTTCTAAACACCATCTATTATAAACCCAGAGACCTCAAACACTCCTCATATGTTAGGTTTTTCATTCCTGGGACCATTCTCGTGGACCTCCTCTGAACACACTCCACGGCCAGTACATCCTTCCTGAAAGATGGGGCCCAAAACTGCACACAGTACTCCAAATATGGTCTGACCAGAGTTATAGGGCCTCAGAAGTATGACCCTGCTTTTATATTCAAGTCATCTCATAATAAATGCCATAATTGCGTTTGCCTTCCTAACTACTGACTCAACCTGCAAGTTTACCTTGAGAGAATCCTGGACTAGAACTCCCAAGTCTCTGCACTTCAGGCTTTTTTAGATTAGATTACTTACAGTGTGGAAACAGGTCCTTCGGCCCAACAAGTCCACACCGACCCACCAAAGTGCAACTCACCCATACCCCTAACCCTACTCCTACATTTACCGCTTACCTAACACTACAGGCAATTTAGCATGGCCCATTCACCTGAACTGCACATCTTTGGACTGTGGGAGGAAACCGGAGCACCCAGAGGAAACCCACGCAGACACGGGGAGAACGTGCAAACTCCACACATTCAGTCGCCTGAGGCGGGAATTGAACCCAAGTCTCTGGTGGTGTGAGGCAGCAGTGCTAACCACAGTGCCAGTTTCTGAATTTTCTCCACCTTTAGAAAACAGTCCATGTCCCTATTCTTCCTACCAAATTGCATGACCACACACTTTTCCGTGTTGTACTCCATCTGCCACTTCTATGCCCACTCTCCTAAATTGTGCAAATGCTTCTGCAGCCTCCATGTCTCCTCAATGCTACCTGTCCCTCTACCTATCTTTATGTTGTCTGTAAGCTTAGCCAGAATCCCCTCAGATCGTTCATCTAGATTATTAATGTATAAAGTGAAAGGTTGTAGTCCAAACACTGAGCCTTGCGGAACACCACTTGTCGCCAGCTGCCATCCTGAGAAGGACCCTTTTATCCCCACTCTCTGCTTTATGCCAGAAAGCCAGGCTTCTATCTATTCTAGCACCTTGCCTCTGACACCACGGGCCCTTATCTTACTCAGTAGCCTCCAATGTGTCACCTTGTTAAAGGTCTTCTTGAAGTCCAGGCAGACAACATCCATTGGCTCTCCTTGTTCTAACCTGATGAAATTACGGCACATCTGGATAATAGTAACAGGATAGGACAGAGTCAGCATGGATTTATGAAGGCGAAATCATGCTTGACTAATCTTCTTGAATTTTTTGAGGATGTAACTCGGAAGATGGACGAGGGAGATCCAGTGGATGTAGTGTTCCTGGACTTTCAGAAAGCTTTTGATAAAGTCCCACACAAGAGGTTAGTGAGTAAAATTAGGGCGCACGGGATTGGGGGCAAAGTACTAGATTGGATAGAGAATTGGTTGGCTAATAGGAAACAAAGGGTAGTGATTAACGGCTCCATTTTGAAATGGCAGGCAGTGACCAGTGGGGTACCGCAGGGATCCGTGCTGGGACCGCAGCTTTTTACAATATATGTAAATGATATAGAAGATGGTATCAGCAATAACATTAGCAAATTTGCTGATGACACAAAGCTAGGTGGTAGGGTGAAATGTGATGAGGATGTTAGGGGATTACAGGGTGACCTGGACAAGTTAGGTGAGTGGGCAGATGCATGGCAGACGCAGTTTAATGTGGATAAATGTCTGGTTATCCACTTTGGTGGCAAGAACAGGAAGGCAGATTACTACCTCAATGGTATCAAATTAGGTAAAGGGGCTGTTCAGAGAGTTCTGGGTGTTCTTGTCCACCAGTCAATGAAGGCAAGCATGCAGGTACAGCAGGTCGTGAAGAAGGCTAATAGCATGCTGGCCTTCATAACAAGAGGGATTGAGTATAGAAGCAAAGAGGTGCTTCTGCAGCTGTACAGGGCCCTGGTGAGACCACACCTGGAGTACTGTGTACAGTTCTGGTCTCCAAATTTGAGGAAAGACATTCTGGCTATTGAGGGAGTGCAGCGTAGGTTCACGAGGTCAATTCCTGGAATGGCAGGATTGCCTTACACGGAAAGACTGAAGCGACTGGGCTTGTATACCCTTGAGTTTAGAAGACTGAGAGGGGATCTGATTGAAACGTATAGGATTATGAAAGGACTGGACACTCTGGCAGGAGGGAACATATTTCCGTTGATGGGGGAGTGCCGAACCAGAGGACACAACTTAAAAATACGGGGTAGACCATTTAGGACAGAGATGAGGAGAAACTACTTCACCCAGAGAGTGGTGGCTGTGTGGAATGCTTTGCCCCAGAGGGCAGTGGAGGCCCTGTCTCTGGATTCTTTTAAGAAAGAATTGGATAGAGCTCTTAAAGATAGTGGAGTCAAGGGGTATGGAGATAAGGCTGGATCAGGATACTGATTAGGAATGATCAGCCATGATCATATTGAATGGCGGTGCAGGCTCGAAGGGGAGAATGGCCTACTCCTGCATCTATTGTCTATTGTGTATTGTCTGTTTGCTACCTCCACAAAGAATTCTAGCAGATTTGACAGACTTGTCCTCCCTTTGATTAAAGAGAAAGTGAGGACTGCAGATGCTGGAGATCAGAGCTGAAAATGTGTTGCTGGAAAAGTGCAGCAGGTCAGGCAGCATCCAAGGAGCAGGAGAATCGACGTTTCGGGCATGAGCCCTTCTTTAGGATTCCTACACTATTCCAATGACCATTTCATATCCAAAGACCATTTAAATGCCCTTTAGAGTTGGCGACTCTACAAATGTTGCAGGCAGTGCATTCCACATCCTGCCTACTCTCTGAGTAAAGAAACAACCTCTGACATCTGTCCTTTATCTATGAGCCCTCAATTTAAAGCAATGTCCCCTTGTACTAGCCAGCACCATCCGAGGAAAAAGGCTCTTGCTGTCCACCTGATCAAAACCTCCAATTATCTTATATGTCTCAATTTAGTCACCTCTCAACCTTCTTCTCTCTAACGAAAATAGTCACAACTTTTCCTCGTAAGACTTTCCGTCCATACCAGGAAACATCCTAGTAAATCTCCTCTGAACCCTTTCCAAAGCTTCCACATCCTTCCTATAATGCGGTGACCAGAACAGCACACAATACTCCAAGTGGGGCTGCACCAGAGCTTTGTACAGTGACCAGAACTGTACGCAATATTACGAGTGTGGCCACTCCAGAGTTTTGTACAGCTGCAGCATGACCTTATGACTCCAAAACGCAATCCCTCTACTAATAAAAGCTAACACACCGTATGCCTTCTTAACAGCCCTGTCAACCTGGGTGGCAACTTTCAAGGATCTATGTACCTGGACACCGAGATCTCTCTGCTCATCTACACTGCCAAGAATCTTACCATTCGCCCAATACTTGGCATTCCTGTTACTCCTTCCAAAGTGAATCACCTCACACGTTTCTGCATTAAACTCCACTTGCTACTTCTCAGCCATGTTCTGCAGCTTATCTATGTCTCTCTGTAACCCACAATATCCTTCAGCACTATCCACAACTCGACCGACCTTAGTGTCATCTGCAAATTTACTAAACCATCCTTCTCCAACTATCCAGGTCATTTATAAAAATGACAAACAGCTGTGGACCCAAAACAGATCCTTGCAGTACACCACTAGTAACTGAACTCCAGGATAAACATTTCCCATCAACCGCCACCCTCTGTCTTCTTTCAGTTAGCCAATTTCTGATCCAAACAGCTAACTCACCCTCAATCCCATGCCTCTGTATTTTGTGCAATAGCCGACCATGGGCAAAGTTATCAAACATCTTACTGAAATCCATATACACCACATCAAACTCTTTACCTTCATCTACCTGTTTGGTCACCTTCTCAAAGAACTCATTTAGGTTTGTGAGGCGTGACCTCCCTTCACAAAACCGTGTTGACTATCCCTAACCAACTTATTTCTATTGAGATGATTATAAATTCTATCTCTTATAACCCTTTTCAACACTTTATCCACAACTGAAGTAAGGCTCCCTGGTGTATAATTTCCAGGGTTGTCTCTACTCCCCTTTTTGAACAAGGGAACAACATTTGCTGTCCTCCAGTCTTCTGACACTACTCCTATCAACAATAATGACATAAAGATTAAAGTCAAAGGCTCTGCAATCTCCTCCTTGGCTTCCCAGAAAATCCTAGGATAAATCCCATACAGTCCAGGGGACTTATCTATATTCACTCTTTCCAGAATTGCTAACACCTCCTCCTTCTGTACTGCAATCCTAACTAGTCTTACAGCCTGCACTTTTGTATCCTCCACGATAACCTTTTCTTTTGCCAGTGTGAATACTGATGAAAAATGGTCATTTAGCACTTCCCCATATCCTCTTACTCCACACACAACTTCCCACTACTGCCCTTGATTGTCCCGAATCTTACTCTAGTTATTCTTTTATTCCTGATATACCTATAGAAAGCTTTAGGATTTTCCCTGATCCTACCCACCAATGACTTCTCATGTCCCCTCCTGGTTCTTCTTAGCTCTCTCTTTAGGTCTTTCCTGGCTAATGTGTAATTCTCACTCACCCTAACTGAACCATCACATTTCATCCTGATGTAAGCCTTTTGCTTCTTGACCAGAGATTCAACTTCCTTCATAAACCAGGGCTCCCGCGCTCAAAAACCTCCTCCCTGCCTGACAGCTGATTACTTATCTAAGACACGCAGGAGCTGTTCCCTAAATAAGTTCACATTTCTAACGTGTCCATTTCCTGTAGTTTCCTTCCCCATCCAATGCATCCTAAATCTTGTCTAATCGCATCATAATTGCCTTTCCCCCAGCTATAACTCTTGCCCTGCGGTATATTCCTATCTCTTTCCATCGCTAAGGTAAACATAACCGAAATGTGGTCACTATCACTAAAATGCTAACCTACCTCCAAATCTAACACCTGGCTGGGTTCGTTACCCAATATCAAATCCAATGTGGCCTCGCCCCTTGTTGGCCTGTCTACATACTGTGTCAGGAAACCCTCCTGCACACACTGGACAAAAACTGACCCATCCAAGCTACTTGAACTATAGTATTCCCAGTCAATATTTGGGAACTTAAAGTCCCCATAACAACTACCCTGTTACTCTCACTCCAATCGAGAATCATCTTTGCTATCCTTTCCTCAACATCTCTGGATCTATTTGGAAGCCTACAGCAAACTCTCAACAGGGTGACCTCTCTTTTTCCTGTTTCTAACCTCAGCCCATGCTACCTCAGGAGATGAGTCCTCATCAAACGCCCTTTCTGCCACCGTAATACTGCCCTTGACTAACAATGCCACACCTTTCCCTCTTTTACCATCTTCTCTGTTCTTCCTGAAACATCTCAATCCCAGAACCTGCAATAATCATTCCTGTCTCTGCTCTATCCATGTCTCTGAAATGGTCACAGCATTGAAATCCCAGGTACCAACCCATGATGCAAATTCACCCACCTTATTCTGGATGCTCCAGGCATTGAAATAGACACACTTCAAACAAATTCTTTGCTTGCCAGTACCCTCTTGTGACCCTGAAACCTTATTTCGGACCTCACTAATCTCAATTTCCATATACTTGAACTATAATTTCAGTTACCATCCTCTTGCTGAATTAGTTTAGATCCCCCCGAAGAGCATTGGCAAATGCCCCCACCCCCAGGATATTGGTATCCCTCTGGTTCAGGTGAAGACCATCCTGTTTGTACAGGTCCCACCTTCCCCAGAATGAGTCCCAATTATCCAGGAAACCAAACCCTTACTCCTGTACCATCCCTGTAGCCATGTGTTCAACTCCTCTCTCTCTCTCTTTCTCTCTCTCTATTCCTCGCCTCACTAGCACATGGCACAGGCAACAAACCAAAACTAACAACTTTGTCTGTTCTCGCTCTAAGTTTCCATCTTACCTCCTGGAATTTATGCCTTAAATCCCCATTTCTCTTCCTACCTATGTCATTGGTGCCTATGTGGACTTGGGGCTGCTCCTCCTCCCCCTCAAAGATCCCAAAAACATGATCAGAGACATCACGAATCTGGGAGGCAACACACCAACCGTGAGTCCCTCCTGTGCCCACAGAACCTCCTATCTGTATCCCCAGCTATGGAGTTCCCAATGACTACTGCTCTGCTCCTCTTCCCCTTTCCCGTCTGAGCAACAGGGAGAGACTCTGTGCCAGAGCCCTGTGCCACATTGCTCACCCCTGGTAAGTCGCTCCCTCCAAACAGTTTCCAATATGGTATACTTGTTGTTGAGGGGAACGGCCACAGGGGATCTCTGCACTGCCTGTCAGTTCCCTTTCCGTCCCCTGACTGTAACCCATCTGCCTTCTTGTACCTGAAGTGTGACTACCTCCCTGTAACTCCTCTCAATAACCCTCTCCGCCTCCCGAATGATCCGAAGTTCATCCAGCTCCAGCTCCAGTTCCCTAACGCGGTTTTCGAGGAGCTGGAGTTGGATGCACTTCCCGCAGATGTAGTCAGCAGGGACACAAGTGGTGACCCTTACCTCCCACATTCTGCAGGAGGAACATTGAACTGCCCCAATCTCCATCCCCACTGTTCTAAATTCCCAACAAGATGACTGAAAACTGAAAAAAACGAAACCAGTCACCTTATCAATTGGTGCACAGAACCTTTTTTTTTGGTTAGAGGAGGAGGTTGGGTGGGAGACACTACCCAAGGAGTATTTTAGGTAAAGCAACCGCCCAATTAAAAAGCCTCACTTACTCAGCAGTCAAGTGTCTGCTCTGGCTCGTGTGTGCTCTGCCTATACATGAAGCAAGTTTCTAAACTTTACTCCCACCTTCCCATCGGGCCTCTGGTCCTTGCTGTCGCTCCTTCCACTGCAACTGATCTTGGTAAAGGCCCCAGCAATCTTTTCGCTTACCTCTTTCAATAACCTGGGGTAGATACCATTGGGCCCTGGGGACTTATTCACCTTAATATCCTTCTGAAAACTCAGACTCCTCTTCACAGAGAGAATATCCTCTATTGCATTGCGTGGCCCCACCACAGTGCTAGGCGGGACAGAATTCGAAAATATAGACAAAAAACAGCAGATGCTGGAATTCAACACATTCAAGCAGCAAGTTGGAACAACACAGCAAGGCAGGCAGCACCAGGAGGATGGAACAACACAACAAGACAGACAGCACCAAGAGGGTGGAACAACACAACAAGACAGACAGCACCAGGAGGCTGGAACAACACAGCAAGGCAGGCAGCACCAGGAGGGTGGAACAACACAGTAAGGCAGGCAGCACCAGGAGGGTGGAACAACACAACAAGGCAGGCAGCACCAGGAGGGTGGAACAACACAGCAAGGCAGGCAGCACCAGGATGGTGGAACAACACAGCAAGGCAGGCAGCAACAGGAGGGTGGAACAACACAGAAAGGCAGGCAGGACCAGGAGGGTGGAACAACACAGTAAGCCGGCCAGCACCAGGAGGGTGGAACAACACAACAAGGCAGGCAGGACCAGGAGGGTGGAACAACACAACATGGCAGGCAGGACCAGGAGGGTGGAACAAAACAGCAAGGCAGGCAGCAACAGGAGGGTGGAACAGCACAACAAGGCTGGCAGGACCAGGAGGGTGGAACAACACAAAAGACAGACAGCACCAGGAGGGAGGAACAACACAGTAAGGCAGGCAGCATCAGGAGCGTGGAACAACACAGTAAGGCAGGCAGCACCAGGAGGGTGCAACAACACAGTAAGGCAGGCAGCACCAGGAGGCTAGAACAACACAGTGAGGCAGGCAGCACCAGGACGGTGGAGAAATCAACGTTTCATGTCTAGCCCTTCTTTAATCTTTTGATTCTGAGCATCCACCAACGGATAATCCCCCACACTCCAGGTACATTCCACCTTTTGGCAGGGATCCTGACTTGTTGCTTTGATCTTTGGATCAAAAAGGAGGGATTGTGGAAGCTGTTTTTGCAAGCCTGCCTGTTTGCAGCCATTTTACTCAGACATTATATTGTTCTCACCGGGCTTGGCCCCTTGCCCTGGGTGACCCCCTAGCATACTAGTACATTCTGCATTAACCACATAAATTCCACTCTTCCCACAGAACTTCTGCTTTTTATCTGCAGCTACCTGCTAAGCAAAAGCGCAGCCCTGCCAGATTTTATCAATGGGCAAATCTAGCCTCTGGAATGTGCATTGACTCAAGATCTGAGAACAATAGCTTGTTATGTACAGTCTAAGATAAGGCCGACCTCAGACTCTGCCTGGTGTATTGTCATGTAGCCCTCTAGTGACTGTCTGATTGAGCAACTGGCAGCTAGTTCTCTATTGTACTATATAAATCCACAGTGATCTGGAACGCTTTGAAGTAACACCGGACTGTACGAAGAAAAGGTGAGCTCCCTAATGTCTAAGTCTGGAGAATTTCTTCAACAACTTGAAACGTTGATTTCTCCACCTCTTAATGGTGCCTGGCATTGCTGTGCTCTTCCAGCCTCCTGCTTGTCTACCTTTGAATAGACATGGCCACTCAAGACTGGGCACCCATGAGGCACTGTGGGCCATCGACAGCAGTCGATTTCTACTCCAAAACAATCCACAACCTCATGGCTTGACATATCCCTCACTCAAACCCTTCCCATCACACCAAGACTTTAAGCCTGTTTCAATGAAGATTGCAGCTGAAAAATGTGTTGCTGGAAAAGCTCAGAAGGTCAGGCAGCATCCAAGGAAAAGGAGAATCGACGTTTTGGGCATAAGCCCGACTTCAGGAATGAGGAGGGTGTGCCAAGCAGGCTAAGATAAAAGGTAATGAGGAGGGACTTGGGATTATGAGAGGTGGAAGGAGGTTAGTGTGGAAACAGGCCCTTTGTCCCAACAAGTCCACACCGCCCCGCCGAAGCACAACCCACCCATACCCCGTTACCTAACGCTACCGGCAATTTAGCATGGCTAATTCACCTGACCTGCACCTCTTTGGACTGTGGGAGGAAAGCGGAGCAAACCCGCGCAGATACGGGGAGAACGTGCAAACTCCACACAGTCAATCGCCCGAGGTAGGAATTGAACCGGAGTCTCTGGCGCTGTGAGATAGCAGTGCTAACCACTGTGCCACCATGCCGCCCACAAGGTGAGGGCGATAAGCCGGAGAGGGGGTTGGGGCGGAGAGGTCTCTTACCTGCCCTCTATCTCTTCACAGCTGCCTCTTACCCACGCTCGATCTCTTCATGGCTGCCTCTTACCCGCCCTCGATCTCTTCATAGCGCCTCTTACCCGTTCTCGATCTCTCCATAGCCAACTGCCGCCGCGACATCAACTGCCTCAACTTCTCTGGCCCTCTTACCCACTCCAACCTCTCAGCCACGCAACGTGCAGCCCTCCACTCCCTCCGCTCCAAACCCAACCTCACTATCAAACCGGCAGACAAGGGAGGCGCGGTGGTAGTTTGGCGCACTGATCTTTACATTGCTGATGTTAAATGCCAGCTCGCAGACACCTCCTCCTATTGCCCCCTTGACCATGACGCCACCTCCCACCACCAAACCATCATCTCCCAGACCATCCATAACCTCATCACCTCAGGGGATCTCCCATCCACCGCCTACAACCTCATAATCCCACAACCCTTCACCACCAGTTTCTACCTCCTGCCCAAAATCCACAAACCTGAATGCCCCGGCCGACCCATTGTCTCAGCCTGCTCCTGCCCCACCGAACTCATCTCTGCATACCTTGACATGGTCCTGTCCCCCTCAGTCCAAGAACTCCCCACTTCTGTTCAGGACACCACCCATGCCATCCACCTCCTCCAGGATTTTCGCTTCCCTGGCCCCCAATGCCTTATCTTCACCATGGACATCCAGTTCTTAAACACCTCCATCCCCCATCACGAAGGCCTCAAAGCCCTCTGCTTCTTCCTTTCCCACCGAACCAACCAGTACCCTTCCACTGACACCCTCCTTCGACTGACTGAACTGGTCCTCACTCTGAACAACTTCTCTTTCCAATCCTCCCACTTCCTCCAAACCATAGGAGGAGTCATGGGCACCCGCATGGGCCCCAGCGGGTAAATCTTTAGATTTACTCCATGGAATATCCTCCTAAGTACAGCCTTAATGTTAAGCCCTAAGTAAAAACACCATTCCGCTTTCTCTTTTGCACCCCACCCAACCCCCCCTCCCCACCCTTCCTGTAGCATCTATACTTTGAAACACTGAGTCGCCAGTCTTGTCCATCCCTGAGCTATGTCTCTGTAATAGCTATGATATTCCAGTCCCATGTTCCCAACCATGCCCTTTGTTAATCTGCCTTACCAGTCATGCCTCTTGCATTGAAATAAATGCAGTTGAATTTATCAGTTCTATCTCATTGTCCGCTATACTCGACTATTTTACTTGCTCCTTTACCCAACAGCACCAGCCTCCGACTGATATCTTTACTCATTCTCTCATTTGGTACCAATCCCAGCCTTACTAGTTTAAATCTTCCTGGGTGGCTCTCGCAAATCTCCCTGCCAGTATATCGTATTAGCACCTTTCCAATTCAGGTGCAATCCATCCTTCTTATACAGGTCACTTTTACCCCAAAATGGATAGCCTTCTCTCCTGCATCAGCTCCTCACACATCTGGATAGTAGTAACAGGATAGGTCAGAGTCAGCATGGATTTATGAAGGGGAAATCATGCTTGACTAACCTCCTGGAATTTTTTGAGGATGTAACTCTGAAGATGGACGAGGGAGATCCAGTAGATGTCGTGTACCTGGACTTTCAGAAAGCTTTTGATAATGTCCCACATAGGAGGTTAGTGAGCAAAATTAAGGTGCATGGTATTCGGGGCAAAGTACTAACTTGGATTGAAAGCTGGTTGGCTGATAGGAAACAAAGAGTAGCGATAAACTGCTCCATTTCAGAATGGCAGGCAGTGACCAGTGGGGTACCGCAGGGATCAGTACTGGGACTGCAGCTTTTTACAATATATGTTAATCATATAGAAGATGGTATTAGCAATAACATTAGCAAATTTGTTGATTATACTAAGCTGGGTGGCAGGGTGAAATGTGATGAGGATGTTAGGAGATTACAGGGTGACCTGGACAGGTTAGGTGAGTGGTCAGATGCATGGCAGATGCAGTTTAATGTGGATAAATGTATGGTTATCCACTTTGGTGGCAAGGAAAGGAAGGCAGATTACTACCTAAATGGAATCAATTTAGGTAAAGGGGCAGTACAAAGAGATCTGGGTGTTCTTGTACACCAGTCAATGAAGGTAAGCATGCAGGTACAGCATGCTGGCCTTCATAACAATAGGGATTGAGTACAGAAGCAAAGAGGTTCTTCTGCAGCTGTACAGGGCCCTGGTGAGACCACACCTGGAGTACTGTGTGCAGTTCTGTTCGCCAAATTTAAGGAAAGACATTTTGGCTATTGAGGGAGTGCAGCGTAGGTTCACAAGGTCAATTCCTGAAATGGCGGGATTACCTTACACTGAAAGACTGGAGCGACTGGGCTTATATACCCTTGAGTTTAGAAGACTGAGAGGGGATCTGATTGAGACACAAGATTATTAAAGGATTGGACAATCTGGAGGCAGGAAACATGTTTCCACTGATGGGTGAGTGCCGAACCAGAGGACACAGCTTAAAAATACGGGGTAGACCATTTAGGACAGAGATGAGGAGAAACTTCTTCACCCAGAGAGTGGTGGCTGTGTGGAATGCTCTGCCGCAGAGGGCAGTGGAGGCCCAATCTTTGGATTCATTTAAGAAAGAGTTGGATAGAGCTCTCAAGGATAGTGGAATCAAGGGCTATGGAGATAAGGCAGGAACAGGACACTGATTAAGGATGATCAACCATGATCATATTGAATGGTGGTGCAGGCTTGAAGGGCAGAATGGCCTACTCCTGCATCTATTGTCTATTGTATTCTTCTGCTCTACCCTCCTGTTCCTACTCTCACATGACACGATGAGTAATCCAGACATTATTCAAGGACTTACTTTTTAAACCTGCTGTCTAATTTTCTATATTCTCTCTTCAGAACCTTATCTTTTTCTTTTCCTGTGTCATTAGTTCCAATGTATACAACAACCTCCTTTTAGTCCCTTTCCTCCTTTGAGAATATTCTGCAACCTCTCAGAGATATTCTTGACCCAGCACTCGGCAGGCAACATACCATTCTGATAATGCATTGCTGGCTGCAGAAACATCTGTCTGTACCTCTGATTAGAGGGTCCACTTTCAGAATCGATCACTTGGATCCTAACATACGTTTTGTTACAGTAGAGCTAATCTCTGTACCAGAAACTTGGCTGTCAGTGCTACATTCCCCCGAAAGTCAATCACCCCCTACAATTTCCAAACAGGATTCCTGTTTGAGTTAGGGAGAGCCACATGACACTCCTGCACTCTGCCTATCCCTCCTACCTTCCTAAAAGTAACCCATCCACCCAACTGTATCCATGGCTTTTCTACTTTCCTGAAAACTGCCATCTGGTGATTATGATTTGAAAAGGTCAGAAAAGTGAAATCACAAGAGGGCTGTGATTTGATTGGCCAATAAGGAGTCTGCGCAATTTGAATCGGTATTAAACTGAATTTCGTTAATTTATTGGTTACAACTTGCATAAAGAGAAATACAAACACAGTTAAGGATTAAAAAAACAAATTAAATAAAAGGAGTGGGGGTCAGGTGGTGTCTTGTTTCTCCATGATGTGGAAGTTGGTGGATCCTACTGCAGTTCCCAGTGACCATGCTTGTAGTAAATATTGGTTGCTGGAAAAACTCCGATGAACTGAAGTCTGAGCTTCCAACATTGTGACACATCAAGAAGGGGGAGAGTTACCTGGATGCTATGTTTCAGGAGACAGTCACATTCCTTAGACTAGTTAACTTGAATTAAGCCTGAGGTCAGGGACAGGAGGGTGTTGCTGTGAGGCAGGTAGAGGGATCCAGAAGGTAGAGTTGCTGCACTTGTAAATGCTGATGTAATTGGGGATAGTGTAGTTAGAGGTATACATACTGTTCTGTCACCAGGATTTAGAATCCCAAAGGTTGTGTTGCTGACTTGGTGCTCGGGTTTGGAATATCTTATCTGGGCTGCAGAGGAATTTGGCGTGGGACTGTAAAGATCCAGTGGTCGTGGTCCATCAATAAAACTAGGGTGGAGGTTCTGCTAAGGAAGTATGAACAGCTAGAGGCTAAATCCAAAAGCAGAACCAAAAAGGTAATAATCTCTGGATTACCACCTGAACCATGAGATAATTACCACAGATTAAGCGGCTCAAAGATTGGTGTGGGGAAAAATGGGGTTTGAATTCATAAGAGAGATTGGCAGCAGTACTGGGAAGAAGGGACCTTCTGATGGGACGGTCTTCATCTAGGACCAGAGTCCTACCGAATTGTGTGTGCGCATGTATGGTACAGGGAGGATGAGGTAACAATGGCTGACATAAAAGCAAAAGAGAAAGGATATAATGTGATGAAGGGCATTCGGAAACCAGAGAATTGGGAAGTTTAATAAGACCAGAGGGAAAAAAAAAGTCAGTTATGGGGGAAATTAGAAAACCCAAATGAAAAGATGAGGTTAGAATGCAGAACTCAGGGGAGGTTAGTGAAATCTCGAAACAGACAAATACAGCAAACGGTATGGCAAGGGTTAGCACAAACTTCAAGCACGCTGCGCAATGAATGACAGTCATAATAGGGACAGTTAATACAGGACTGAAGGTGTTATATCTGAACGCTCGCAATATAAAAGAATAGGGTAAATAGCCTTATGGCACAGATAGAAATTGACAGGTAAAACATGGAGACATAGCTGCAAGGGGATCAGGATTGGGAGCTGAATATTCAAGGATATACATCCTATCGAAAAGATAGAGGGGGTGGGTTTGCCTTATCAGTAAGAAATGAAATTAAATCGCAATAAGAAACGAAGTAGTGTCAGATGGTGTAGAATCTGTGCGGGTAGAATTGAGGAACCACAAAGGGGAAAGGAGTCATGTACAGGCCTCCAACAGTAGTCAGGAGTTGGGGCACAAGATACACCAGGAAATAGGAAAGATGTGTAGGTAACACAAAGTTTCAACCATCATGGGGGATTCCACTATGCAGGTAGACTGGGAAAAATCTGATGAAGGAGCAGCACTCCAAAACCTAGTGTGTCCCCTTTGCAGTTCCTCCATTCTATCCACACAGATTCTACAACCACCCGATTAAGGAGCAGTGCTCTGACAGCTAATGCTTCAAATAAACCTGTTGCAACTCTTAGGAGGCAGTGATCATAATATGATTGAATTAACTCTGTATTTTGAGCGGGAGAAGATAGAATCAGAAGTAACAGTATTTCAGCTGAATATAGGCAACTACAGAGGCATGAGGGAGGAGCTGAGTAGAACTGACTGGGAGAGAATTTTTTACAAACCCACCGACTCCCATAGCTACCTGGATTACACCTCTTCCCACCCTATCTCTTGCAAATATGCCATCCCGTATTCCCAATTTCTCCGCCTCCGCCGTATCTGCTCCCAGGAGGACCAGTTCCACCATAGAACACACCAGATGGCCTCCTTCTTTAGAGACCGCAAATTCCCTTCCCACGTGGTTAAAGATGCCCTCCAACGCATCTCGTCCACATCCCGCACCTCCGCCCTCAGACCCCACCCCTCCAACCGTCACAAGGACAGAACACCCCTGGTGCTCACCTTGCACCCTACAAACCTTCACATCAACCAAATCATCCACCGACATTTCCGCCACCTCCAAAAAGACCCCACCACCAGGGATATATTTCCCTCCCCACCCCTTTCCGCCTTCCGCAAAGACTGTTCCCTCAGTGACTACCTGGTCAGGTCCACACCCCCCTACGACCCACCCTCCCATTCTAGCACTTTCCCCTGCCACCGCAGGAACTGTAAAACCTGTGCCCACACCTCCTCCCTCACCTCTATCCAAGGCCCTAAAGGAGCCTTCCACATCCATCAAAGTTTCACCTGCACATCCACCAATATCATTTATTGTATCCGTTGCTCCCGATGCGGTCTCCTCTACATTGAGGAGACTGGGCGCCTCCTAGCAGAGCGCTTTAGGGAACATCTCCGAGACACCCTCACCAATCAACCAAACCGCCCCGTGGCCCAACATTTCAACTCCCCCTCCCACTCTGCCGAGGACATGGAGGTCCTGGGCCTCCTTCACAGCCGCTCCCTCACCACCAGACGCCTGGAGGAAGAACGCCTCATCTTCCGCCTCGGAACACTTCAACCCCAGGGCATCAATGTGGACTTCAACAGCTTCCTCATTTCCCCTTCCCCCACCTCATCCTAGTTTCAAACTTCCAGCTCAGTTACTGTCTCCTTGACTTGTCCGACCTGCCTATCTTCTTTTCCACCTATCCACTCCACCCTCTCCTCCTTGACCTATCACCTTCATCTCCTCCCCCACTCACCCATTGTACTCTATGCTACTCTCTCCCCATCCCCACCCTCCTCTAGCTTATCTCTCCATGCTTCAGGCTCACTGCCTTTATTCCTGATGAAGGGCTTTTGCCCGAAACATTGATTTCGCTGCTCGTTGGATGCTGCCCGAACTGCTGTGCTCTTCCAGCACCACTAATCCAGTATTTGATTTTCAGCATCTGCAGTCATTGCTTTTACCTGACTGGGAGAGAAGCCTAGCAGGAAAGATAGTGGAACAGCAATGGCAGGAGTTTCTGGGAGGAATTCAGGAGACTCAGTTGAGGTTCATCCTGAGGGAAAAAGGAGGATGGTACAAGGAGGATTAGGTAACAATGGCTGACATAAAAGCAAAAGAGAAAGGATATAATGTGATGAAGAGCATTAGGAAACCAGAGAATTGGGAAGTTTAAAAAGACCAACAGAGGGCAACAACAAAAAAAAACAGGGAGGGAGAAGATTAAATAGGAGGGTAAGTTAGCCAGTAACATAAAGAAAGACTAAGAACTTATTTAGACATATAAAAGGCAAGAGAGGCAAAAGTGGATGTTGTGCAGCTGGAAAACGACACTGGAGAGATAGTAGTGGGGAACAAGGAAATAGGTGATGGACAAATAATTCATTTCAGTCTTCAGGGTGGAAGACACGAGTAATATCCCAAAAATTCAAGACAGTGAGGAGGCAGAGCTGAATTCTACTACCAATCAGAAGGTACTAGAAAAACTGAATGGCCTGAAGATGGATAAATTACCTGGAGCAGATGAACTGCACTGCAGTGTACTAAGGGGTTCTCAGTTGAGCAGATAATGGAGGCATAGTAGTGATCTTTCAGGAATTGCTCGAGTCAGGGAGGGACTCAGAGGATTGGAAAATTGCTATCATGACACCTCTGTTTAAAGATGGAAAAATGCAAAAGACAGAAAATTACAGACCAATTAATCTAACCTCGGTCGTGGACAAGATCGTTGAATCCATTGTGAAGGATGAGATTTCTGAATACTTGGAAGTTTAGGGTAAAATAGGGCAAAGTCAGCATTGTTTCATCAAGGGGAGGTCATGCCTGACAAATCTTCTAGAATACTTTGAGGAAGTAAGGAGCAGGTTACACCAAGAGCCAATAGATGTTATCTACCTAGACCTTAAGGCGGCTACTGAGTAAGATGAGTGCCCATGGTATCAAGGGCAAGCTGCTAGCATGGATAGAAGCTCGACTGTCTGGCAGAAAACAGAGTGGAGTTAAAAGGGTCTTTTTTAGAATGGCAGCCGGTGACAAGTGGTGTTCTACAAGGCTGTGTTGGGACTACAACTTTTCACTTTATACATTATCGATCGAGATGAAGGAACTGGGGGCATTCTACAGACGATGCAAAGGTACATTGAGGGACAGGTAGCACTGAGGAGCCGGGGAGGCTGCAGAAGGATGTGGACAGGTTACGAGAGTGGGCAAAGTAGTAGTAGATGGAATGCAATGCAATGTGGGAAAGTGCGAGGTCATGCACTCTGGTAGGAAGAATAGAGACATGGACTATTTTCTGAGTGAGGAGAAAATTCACAAGTCTGAAACGCAGAGAGACTTGGGAGTTCTAGTCCAGGATTCTCTCAAGGTAAACTTGCAGGTTAAGTCAGTAGTTAGGAAGGCAAATGCAGTGATGGCATTTCTTTTGAGAGGACTTGAATAGAAAAGGCTCTGTAAGGCTCTGGGAAGGCCACATATGGAGCATTCTGTGCCGTTTTGGGCCCCACATCTTAGGAAGGATGTACTGGCCCTGGAGCAGGCTTAGAGGAGGTTCACGAGAATGGTCCCAGGAATGATAAGCTTAACATATGAGGAATGTTTGAGGACTCTGGGTTTATACCTGGAATTAAGAAGAATGAGGGGGTGATCTAATTGAAAATAATTAAAATCTATAGAACACTGAATGGCCTGGACCGAGTAGATGCTAAAAAGGTACTTCCATTGTTAGGAAAGACTAGCACTCAAGAACACAACCTTAAAAAGTAAAGAAAAGATGTTTTAGAACAGAGGTAAGGAGAAACATCTTCAGCCAGAGTGGTGAATCTATGGAATCCATTGCCACAGAAACTATGGAGACCAGGTCAGTGAGTATATTTAAAACTGAGATAGATAGGTTCTTGATTATCAAGGGGATCAAGGGTTATGGGGAGAAAGCAGGAGAATAGGGTTGAGAAACTTATCAGCCATGGCTGAATGGCAGAGCAGATTCAACAGGCTGAATGGTTTAATTTCTACTCTTATACCTTAAAATCATTTGGGACATGACCCAAATACAAAAGTTCCCAAGAATACATGTGCTTTCACTTAAGTGCTGGTCAGACACACACAGCGTCCTGGATAGAATGTTTACAATGCTGTACTGATGACAAGCACAGAAAAAAGATCATGACTGCTATTTTCGTTTACACTTCAGAGCAAAAGACTCAGTTTCTATACAGTGGAATCTGTCATTCTCACAGAATTGGTCTTAGTCAGTGAAACATCATGTTGACATTCTGCAAAAAGTAACAACTAACCAGACTAACAAGAAACTAACAAGAAAAGTAATAACTAACCAGACGAGCTCAGAACTGAACAGAAATGTTCATATCAACAGGTTCTGAAATAAAAATTGTCTCAGCAGTCCAAGGAACAGAATTGGGTAGTGTCTCTTAACTAAGAAACTAAAGTGTTGAGATATTTCAGAAATGATATTTCTCCAGGATTAACTGTCTGT
Source organism: Chiloscyllium punctatum (assembly GCF_047496795.1). Classification (NCBI taxonomy): domain Eukaryota; kingdom Metazoa; phylum Chordata; class Chondrichthyes; order Orectolobiformes; family Hemiscylliidae; genus Chiloscyllium; species Chiloscyllium punctatum. Next base: position 21,039,442 of record NC_092753.1, read on the forward strand.
AAAAAGGTTGAAACTTAATTTAGAAAGATGTGTTAACACAAGCGGCAAAACAGTCTTGTATAGACATGTTGTTTCATTGTCTCATATACAGTGTTCTACTAAAGAAGAACTTTTGCAATCTCATGTATATGTTCTGTCATTAATCACCATATTAAATCATCTTCCAAAGTTAAATATGCCATCCATCAAGCCAGATTTTATTCCGTGATCTCTACTATTAATAGAGAAGTGGTGCTCGGAAATTGAAGGTGAATAAATCCCCATGGCCTGAAAATCTATATCCCAGAGTACTCAAGGAAGTGGCGCTAGAAATAGTGGTTGCATTGGTAGTCATCTTCAGGGATTCTATAATCTCTGGTACAGCCCCCGCAGATTGGAGGGGAGCTAATATCACGCCAATATTCAAAAAGGCAGGGAAACAGAAACCAGGGAATTAGAGACCAGTAAGCCTAACATCAGTAATGAGGAAAATTCTCGAATCCATTATCAAGGACTTTGTAGTAGAGCAGCTAGAAAGCAGTGGCAGCATCAGGCAGAAGGAACAAGGATTTATGAAGGGGAAATCATGCTTCACAAATCTGTTGAAATTCTATGAAGATGTAACTAGTAGAGTTGACAAGGGGGAACCAATCGACATGCTATATTTGGACTTTCAGGAAGCGTTTGACAAAGTCCTGCAGAAGAAACTATTATGCAAGATTAAAATGCATGGGATAGGGAGAAGTGCATTGAGGGGAACAGAAAACTGTTTGACAGGGAGGAAGCAAAGAGTAGGAATTAATGGGTCCTTTTCCAGTTGGCAGACAGTAGCTAGTGGGGTGCCACAGCTATTCATAGAGTCATAAAGATATACAGCACTGTCCACCCTATCCATGCCGACCAGTTACCCCAACCCAATAGAGTCCCATCTGCCAGCACCCAGCCCATATTCCTCCAAACCCTTCCTATTCATATACCCATCCAAATGCCTCTTAAATGTTGCAATTGTACCAGCCTCCATCACTTCCTCTGGCAGCTCATTCCATACACACACCACTTCTACGAGAAAAAGTTGCCCCTTAGGTCCCTTTTATATCTTTCCTCTCTCACCCTAAACCTATGCCCTCTAGTTCTGGATGTCCCCAATCCAGGGAAAAGACTTTGTCTATTTATCCTATCCATGCCCCTCAATTTTGTAAACCTCTATAAAGTCACCCTTAGCCTCCGACGCTCCAGGGAAAACAGCTCCAGCCTGTTCAGCCTCCCCCTATAGCTCAGATCCTCTAACCATGGCAACATCCTTGTAAATCTTTTCTGAACCCTTTCAAGTTTCACTACATCTTTCTGATAGGAAGGAGACCAGAATTGCACGCAATATTCTAATAGTGGCCTAACCAATGTCCTGTACAGCCACAACATGACCTCCCAACTCCTGTATTCAGTACTCAGACTAATAAAGGAAAGCATACCAAACACCTTCTTCACTATCCTATCTACCTGCAACTCCACTTTCAAGGAACTATGAACCTGCAATCCAAGGTCTTTGTTCAGCAACACTCCCTAGGACCTTACCATTAAGTGTACAAGTCCTGCTAAGATTTGCTTTCCCAAAATGCAGTACCTCACGTTTATCTAAATTAAACTCCATCTGCCACTTCTCAGCCCATTGGCCCATCTGATCAAGATCCTGTTGTAATGAGATGTAACCTTCTTCACTGTCCACTACACCTCCAATTTTGGTGTCATCTGCAAACTTACTAACTCTACCTCCTATGTTCATATCAAAATCATTTATATTAAATAACAAAAAGTAGAGAACCCAGCACCGATCCTTGTGGCACTCCACTGGTCACAGGTCTCCAGTTTGAAAAACAACCCTCCGCCACCACCCTCTGTTTTCTACCTTTGAGCCAGTTCTATATCCAATTGGCTAGTTCTCCCTGTATTCCATGAGATCTCTCCTTGCTAACCAGTCTCCCATGGGGAACCTTGTCAAACTCCTTACTGAAGTCCATTTGGATCAGATCTACCGCTCTGCCCTCATCAATCCTGTTTGTTACTTCTTCAACAAACTCCATCAAGTGTGAGACACAGGAGGGAACAAAATGTGACATCTCAATGTTTCCACATGACACCAAGTTGGGGTGGGGGGTGAACTGTGATGAGGATGCAGAAATCCTTCAGGAGGGATGTGGACAGGTTGAGTGAGTGGGTAAATCAATGGCAGATATAGTATAATTTGGATAAATGTGAAGTTATTCACTTTGGAAGTAAAACAAGCAGGGAGATTACTACCTGGAAGGCTGTAAATTGGGAGAGGGGAGTGTGTAGCAGGATCTGGATCTGGATGTCCTTGTGCACCAGTTGCTGAAAGGTGAGCATGCAGATGCAACAGGTGGTAAAGAAGAAATGGTATGTTCGCCTTCAGTGAGAGAGATTTTGAGCACAAGAGCAGACAATGTGTTATTGCAGTTATGGAATACTTTGTTGAGGTCACTACTAGAATATGAGATTAGATTACTTACAGTGTGGAAACGGGCCCTTCGGCCCAACAAGTCCACACCGATCCATTCCCTTTACATTTACCGCTTCACCTAACACTACGGGCAATTTAGCATGGCCAATTCACCTAACCTGCACATTTTTGGACTGTGGGAGGAAACCGGAGCACCTGGAGGAAACCCACGCAGGCAGAGGGAGAATGTGCAAACTCCACACGGTCAGTAGCCTGAGGCGGGAATTAAACCTGGGTCTCTGCCACCGTGCCGCCCAATATGCAGTTTTGGTCTCTTGCTCTTGCTCTCCAAGGAGTGCTGCAAAGCTTTACCAGGTTGAATCAGTGGATGGTGGGACTGACATATGGAGGAGAAATTGATTCGATTATAACTGTTTTTGCTGGAGTTCAGATGAATGAGGGAAGAGGATCTCAGAGATTTATTAAATTCTAACAGGGCAAGACAGGGAGGATGCTCCTGATGATGGATGTGTTCAGAACCAAGGGTCACAGTCGGAGGATCAGGATGGACCATTTTGGATGGCGATGAGGAGATAGTTCTTCACCCAAAGAGTGTGGAGGGCCTGTGGAATTCATTACCACAGGAATTGGATGCCAAAATATTAATTGTACTCAAGAGGTGACGAGATATAGCACTTAGGACAAATGGGATCAAAGGTAAAATCGGGAGAAAGCAGGATTAGGTCCTTGAGTTGAACATTAGCCATGATTGTGATGAATGGACGAGAAGGCTTGAAGGGCCAAATGGCCTCCTCTTGTTCCTATCTTCTTTTTTTCTATGCTAAAACCCTAAGAATGTGAACACTTCCCACCTGCTCCAGCCCTGAAATGAATCGTTGATTTACCTCGTATTTCCTTCAAGTGGTTTCGTGGTAAATAATCCAGAAATCACAATCCTGAACTTCACCTTTAAGACTGACAATAAAAAGTTACAATATTTTTCTATAAACATCAGTTCTTGATATTATGGTCATGCCCACGGTTGTGGAAGGGTCTGTCTATTTTCCTGACAATGTAATCTTACACCGCTGTCACTTTTCTATTCTTATTCCTCAACTGCCTCTCAACCTTGCCACCTCCATTGGGAGTGCTCTCCTGCTTCCTGGTGTCACATTGTTAATTGGCAAGACTCGAGCAACTCCCTAGTACCAAGTATCTTATTGCACAGTTCTAGTCGTGAGGGCATCCTTCTAACTGAAACTTACTCACTTTCCTCTTTCTACTGAGCTGTTCTTTTCCCTTTTTTTAAAAATAATCGATTCTGGGATCCTTTTTAAGTCAGAAACAATATTTCTGAGTGTCATGTGAACCTACCTGCGTCCATTTTTGTTCTTTTTGAGGATGCTGAATCTTTTTCTTTGTTTGAACCTTGCGCCATGGTGTTGACAGGAGATCCCAAATTCTGATATTCTGCAGTATCCAATAAGATTTCGTGTAATTATTCATATGGGAAGGACAACATTTCCTTGTTAAACATAATATCAGTTTGTGCTCTTCCATCAGTCCAAAAGCTGTTAGTTCTGGAATTGGGCATTTCCTAAGTGTTCATCTCCACTTTGAATGTGGTATAAACAACTGTCCAGTATAATCCAGTGAGTCCTGCTGCTCTCCACAACCCAATTCTAAACAAGATCCAAGAAACCACTTACAGATATAGAAATAGGAGCAGAAGTACTTTATTCAGCCACTTCTGCTAGCTCCCCATTCAAGATCACTGCTAATCTATTTTGACTTCCACATTTCTAACTACCCTGAGTAATGTCTGGTTTCCTTGCTTAATGAGAATCCACCTATCTCTGCCTTAAATATATTCATCTTTTGAGGCAGAGTGTGTTCCAAAGTTACACAAAGTCTCTCCTGGCTTTAAAGGGTGATCCATAGAATCTTAGCATCCATACAGTGTGGAGTCAGACCAATTGGCCTACCGAGTGAACACCAACCCTGCAAAGAACATCCCACCTAGAACCACCCCCAACCCTATCCCTGCAACCCCGCATTTAGCATGGCCAATCCACCTAACCTGCACATCTTTGGACTTTGGGAGGAAATCGGAAGAAACCCATGCAGACACAGTGAGAACTGCAAACTCCACACACACAGTCATTTCTCGGAGGGTGGAATCGAACCCAGGGGTTATGAGGCTGCAGTGTTAACTAATGACCTACCGTACCTCCCACTTTTAAAAGGGTTTCTTCTGGATTCACCCACGTGGGAATTATCCTTACTAATTCCAGGATTGCCCGCACTTCAAGCAAGCCACCTCTTGCCCTTCTAAACTCCAATGCAAACAAACCTAGTCTGTTCAACCTTTCCTCATAGCACAAGCCAATCGTTCCAGGTATCATTTCAGAAAACTTCCTCTAATCTGCCTGCAATGCATTTACATCATTCTTTGAGTCAGGTCACCAACTTGCACACTATTTGAGGTACAGTCTCACTCATGCTCTATATAACTGAAGCATAAAAACCTTACTTTGATGTTTGTGTTCTCTCATAACAAAGGATAGCAGTCATTCACTTTTTGCTGTGCAGATTCATTATTTCTGAATAAACCTGCCTGCATTGACCTGCAACCAACCACCTTATATCCACTACACAACATGCTTTTCTAACTTGATGTCATGTGTATATATAGCGAACTTGTCTTTGCTCCCCCTCAAAGTCATCGTAAAATACTGAGGCCAAAGCACAGACACATGCAGAGTTCTACTCATCAATCCTGCCAATCAGATCGATGCATTCATTCATACTTGGTTTTCTGCTAGCAAGTCAATCTTCTATTAATATATTAGCCCTTTCACCGTGCGCTTTTATCTTGCACAATAGTCTTTCATTGGTATTTTGTCAAATGCTTTCTGCAAATCCAAGGATAGTACAAAGGTCTTCCCTGAGTGGATGACCTTTTGAATCAAGTTCCTTTACTCTTATATAAACACAAGATTCATTCAGAGACATTTACTGGATCATAGGGTAATTTATAGCATAGAAGGCAGCAACCAAATCCATATAGTTCATACTAGCTGTCTGCAGTGCAAGCAAATCACTCCCATACATCACCTGAACCCCAAGCCGTGCAGTTTACTTTCTTCAAGTACCAATTCAACTTCCTTTTGAAATCATTGATGATCTTTGCTTCCACCCTAGTGAGCAACAATTCCAGGTCATTTGCATTTACTCTTTTAAAAAAAATTCCTCCCCATTTTGCCCCCCAGCATCTCAAGCTCAAATCTTAAAACTGTGCCGCTAGTGCTTGTACTAATCAGCTTACGGAAACAGGTTTTATATGTATGTTACCCAAACTTGTCATAGACAAAAGGTGAGATGATTAAGTTCACAAATCCAGCAGGTTTCATGAAGGGTGTCCTTTCAAGAGCCCTGGTGACTTTTCTCAAGCAACTCTTCACTTCTTAGCTCAATAAGTATGCATTCTATGAGCAGAATGCTACTTTGCACACAGAGGCACAGGGCTTTGCACCTGGGGACTGTTGCTGCTGCCTGGATCTACCTCTGCTGCTGCTGCCTGGGCCCCATCAGCAAATGGGGTGATTGCTGCTGCTGCCAGGGCCTTCCAGTGCCAGGATCGCTACTGTTGCATGAGGCCCGTGAGGGAGGAGATCTTCTGGGGCCAACCAGCAGCACACCATGGTGAGCACCAAAATGGCAGGCCCCAGCTGTACTTATGCCAGTGTAGCCCCTGCCTTGGGCGTGGCTGTTCCAGCCCTGGCTACAACCCCACCCCCTTCATGCCCCTAACCAAGCACCCGGGTGTGAAGGCAGATCACCATCCAAGTATGACCATCAAGGCTTGCAGTGAGGACATGGCTAGTATGGTCGGCCATGAGAGATTCCAAAATCTCCACGATATACAGGAAGGCCATATTTTTCATTCAGACTGAGCAGGCAGTCCACCTGACCGTGCAGAAGGGGCTTACTGTGGGCGGGACATTTCTTCCCATCAACCCATTGGAGATTACTTTCTAGCAGGTCATGATCTCCAACATCCCACTTTATTCACAATGAACTCTCCTTCCCCATCTCCAAACTCTAGGGGAAATGTGATCAGATGCACTGTCGCTCCTGCTCGGTCAGAAGGACACCGTCCTCATACTGGTGCACTTCTTCCAACACCAGGCATCCATTTGCTTGGCCCGGGAGAAGATCATCGAGGGTTCCTTTACCTTCCTCAATGTGGCCTACCGCTTTTTCTGGACTGCAGACAGCACGCGGTGCCACTTGCGCCCCACCTCACAGCACATGAGGAAGAATTGCTCCACCCAGAAGGCTGCCCAGCCTACACCGACAGTCATAGGTGGCACTACCATCCTACTTCCTCTCCCCCTAAGACAGCAACTAAGACCCCATCAGCGGGGTCTAAGCCAGGAGCTGCTGGTGCCTCAGCCTCTGGCAGCAGTGGCGGGGGAGGGGGGGGGGGCGGTGGGAGAAATGGAAGGTGACTGTCCGACCAGAGGGTAGACACCACAATGATCCCACTCCCACTGACGGAACACCATTCCCCCTCGGACCCTCATCCTACCCCACCCCAGCGTAACAAAGCCCCTGCAGCTGCACCAGCATCGTCCTGGCGTGGGAACCCTAGCCCCCAGCTCTCTGTTTCCGTGTGCAAAGCCTGCCCTAATGTGTCAATCCCTGGACCTCCATGTCTGACCCTCACCCTATGACAGCAGGCCCTGGGGTCCCTGAGCCCGAACCAGGCCCCAGCTCTGACCTCAGAATCTGCTGCTGCTGACCTCCACCCGACAGTAGCTGTGTCACATCTCGATTTCCCCATCCTTTACATGCACCTGTTTTCCCCAGCCAATCATTTTCCAGGAGAAGTTGCAGAGGAGCCTCAGGCCCCATTACCACAGGGCGGGCAGTGAAGGGAGAGAGCCTTTACTGCAGCCACTGTTTCCTCGGGGAAGAGGTGCTGCCCTGCAGAGGGAGGATTTCCCTGTGTCGTGCGTAAAATGCTGTCCCTCCCCAGGGGTGAACCGGTGGTGCCTCCTGCCTCTCCAGTACTGCAGCCTGACTTACTCAGAACCCTGGGGGATTGCAGCAGATTCCCTTGCTGCCACCATTCCACTGGCCATGGGGGTGCAGGCTGTAATCTTTATAACTCTGCTGGGTCATCGAGCAGTGAAGGGGAGGAAGGTGTTATCCTCACTCCTCCCTCCTAAACTGTTTTACCAGATGCTTTGGCGCGGGAGAAGGACCTTTTCTCCCGAGCATCTGGGTGTCCCGGTGTCGGAAGAGGAGCAGGGCTCTGAGCGTCCACCGCCCAATGACCCAACCTGGAGGCATTCCTGGAAGGGGTGCACTGAGGGAGTTCCTGCTGTGCCGTTTGAGATTTGACCTTGTCCATCCAATCCAACTCCAAAATCTCCACATCACATTTTTAAAAAATTAGATGTGCACTTGCAATGCAAAAGCACATGGGTCAAATGCTGGAAAATTGAATTACAGACATAATAAGCTGAAGGGCCATTCTTTTCTAAATCCCCAGGACCTAATCAGGTATATCCTAGAACTCTGCAGGGAGCTTGGGAAGTGATCGCTGGGCATCTTGCTGAGATATTTGTATCATTGATGATCACAGCTGAGGTGCCAGAAGACTGGAGGCTGGCTAACATGGTGCCACTATTTAAGAACGGTGGTAAGAAAAAGCCAGGGAACTATAGACCAGTGAGCCTGACATCAGTGGTGCACAAGTTGTTGGAAGGAATCCTGAGGGACACGATTTACATGTATTTGAAAAGGTAAGGACTGACTAGGGTAGTCAGCATGGCTTTATGCACGGGAAATCACGTCTCACAAACTTGATTGAGTTTTTTGAAGACTTAACGAAGAGGATTGATGAGGGAAGAGCATTAGACATCATCTATATGGACTTCAGTAAGACGTTCAACAAGATTCCTCACGGCAGACTGGTTAGCAAGGTTAGATCTCCTGGAGTACAGGAAGACCTAGCCATTTGGATAGAGAACTGGTTTGAAGTTAGAAGATACAAGGTGGTAGTGGAGGGTTGTTTTTCAGACTGGAGGCCTGTGACCAGTGGTGTGCCTCAAGGATCAGTGCTGGGTCCACTATTTTTTGTAATTTATATAAAAATGATTTGGATGTGAACATATGAGGTATATGACACCAAAATTGAAGGTGTAGTGGACAGCGAAGAATATTACCTCAGAATATAATGGGATTTTGATGAGATGGGGTAATGGGCAGTGGAGTGTCAGATGGAGTTTAAGTTAGATAAATGTGAGGTGCTGCATTTTGGAAAAGAAAATCAGAACAGGACTAATACACTTAATGGTAAGGTCCTTGGGAGTGTTACTGAACAATCACAGTTCATAGTTCCTTGAAAGTGGAACCGCAGGTAGATCGGATAGCGAAGGCAGCATTTGGTATGCTTTCCTTTTTTGGTCAGAGCACTGGGTATAGGAGTTGGGAGGTGATCTTGCAGCTGTAAAGGACTGTGTGCAATTCTGGTCTCGTTCCGAATGGAAGGATATTGTGAATCCTGCAAGGGTTCAGAAAAGATTTACAAGGATGTTGCCAGGACTGGACAGTTTGAGCTATAGGGACAGGCTGAATAGGCTGGGGCTGCTTTCCCTGGAACATCAGAGATTGAGGGGTGACCTTAGAGGTTATAAAATCATGAGGGACATGGATAGAATAGACAAGGTCTTTTCTCTGGAATGGGGGAGTCCAGAAATAAAGGAACCAGGTTTTGGGTAAGAGGGGGACAATTTAAAAGGAACCTAAGGGAAAACCTTTTCATGCAGAGGGGGGTTCTGGCTTGGTGGGGAATCCATCTCCAGCGAGGTTTTTGATTCCCCAATGCCTGCCACCGAGCTCCCAGTCATCCCGTGGGGAACTTTGGGACCTCATTGAGGAAGCTCGCAGTCACCAAAATAGAGAGTCTAGCTGGTGCTCGAACGCTCGAACTCCTTTGAACAAGTATTCTGGTCAGCCCTGTCTGGATGCAAACGAGCAAAAGTGGGTCAGAAACTTCCCCAGTGCACCCCTCGTGAGGGAGAGGGATTTTGGCACCCATCCCTTGTCCTCCCAGTAAGAGTATGTATGTTTCGTTTTAGGTGTTTTGCTGTCGACACACGACTGCTGACAAAGACGATCACAGCCAGCCTCAAAACTCAACGACAGCAGGGAATCACAGCACAGACTCCAGACCCTCCCTGCCTTTCTGGATGGGAAATAAGCAGTATATTTCCTGCAAGAAACCCACACTATGCAGAGAGACAAAGCCAACTGGCTCCTGGAGGGGGGGTCTACATGAGTCACCTCGCCTGCAGATCTGGACGGGTGGCTATCTTGTTGGCCCCACTTTTTCCAGTCAGTGATCCTGGAGGTCAGGGAGACTGTGCCAGGCCGTTTGCTTCAACCTGACAGTGTGGCTGGGGAGGGCTGTGCTTCACTTTGTGAGCTTCTCTTCTCCCATGTTCGGACCGAGGCAAACATGCTACTACGGAGAAGTGTCCGCTCATCTCACCTCCATCAACAAAGGCAGTGCATTGTCCTTGGGCTGGATTTTAACTACACCCTCGAGGACAGGGATCACGGTAGTGCCCAGTCTGGTTTGGCGTCAAGGTGGAGGTTGGGGGACTTGGTCAAGTCCTTCAACCTGGTGGACGTCTGGCAGAAACTGCATCGTGACTCCAGTGCCTTCACCTTTGAGGTCTGGAGCTGGAGCGTCCAGAATCAACCACCTGTACGTTTCGTGGGTGTACTCCTCCTGCTTTCCGGCGGCCTCCATGCAGCAGGTGCTGTGCACGGACCATCATCTGGCATGGGCTGAACTCCTTCCATTTGGCGCAGGGCTCAGGTCTGCATACTGGCTCTTTAACAACTGCTGCTGGAGGACAAGCAGTTCCGGTTCTTGTTTAGTTGGTCTGGACCAGCTCTAAAAGGAAGCAGGGAGGCTTCCAGCCCCAGAGTCTATGGTGGGACATGGGTAAGGCTCACATCCATGTTTTCTGTCAGGAGTACGTGAGAAGAATTGACAAAGAGGTGGAAATCCAGGATCAAGGAGTTTGAGATGGAGATGTTCAATCACGTCTCGGTCAGCCCGACATGGACACAGCCCTGCAGGGGCTGTACAAAGAGAAGGCTGCAGCGCGTCAGGTCGCAAGGTCACAGATCCTGCCCCTCCAGAACCTGTACAGCAGCTCCCCTTCTACTCGCTGGAAAAAGGCATGGAACCTGTCAGCAACTCCTCGTGCTGATGGCTGACGACAGGTCCCTCACCTCGGATCTGGAGGGTATCAGGGCCCAAATTTACTCCTATTGCACAGCTCTGTTCTCTACAGATCTGTCCAGCAAGGATGTTCACAGAGTTCTGTGGGAGGACTTGCCTCAACTCAGCCCAGAGGACTCAACTCTGCCGTCACTTTTGAGGAGCTGACCGGCACTCTCAATTGGTTCTCGATGGGCAAGTCCCCAAGGCTGGATGGGTCGATGTGGAGTTCTTCAGGGCGTTCTGTGCAGGCCCTGGGGGAGGGTTTTAATGCCCGAGACCTGTCCCTTTCTTGGCACAGGCCGGTCAACGTCCTGCTGCTGAAGAAAGGGGACCTTTGTTCCCTGAGGAACTGGCATCCGATCTCCCTCCTCAGCAACAACCTGCTCAGTGACGCCCAGTTTGCATTCTGCCAGGGCCACTCAGCTCCTGACCTCATTAAAGTTTTGGTCCAGACATGGACAAAAGAGCTGAATTCCAGTGGTGAGGTAGAGTGACAGCCCTTTTCATCAAGGTTACAGTCGACCGAATGTGACATCAAGGAGCCCCAGCAAAACTGGAATCAATGGGTATCAGGGGGCAAACTCTCCAGTGGTTGAGTCATAACTGGCACATAGGCTGTGATCGCTGGAGGTTAAATCATCTCAGCTGCAGAAAATTACTGGAAGAGTTCTTCAGGGTAGTGTCCCCAGCCCAAACACCTTCAGCTGCTTCACCAATGACCTGCTCTCCATCAGAAGGTCAGAATTGGGGATGTTTGCCAAAGATTGCACAATGCTCAGCACCATTTGCGAATACTCAGGATCTGGACAATATCCAGGTTTGGGGTGACAAGCGGCAAGTAACAATCACACTACACAAATGGCCAGGCTATGACCATCATGAATAAGAGACAATCTACCTAATACCTCTTGGCATTCAATGGTGCTACCTTCACTGAATCCTCCACTATCAACATTCTGGGGATTATGAATCATGGATAAAAAAAACTCAAATTTGACTTACCACGTAAGTGCAGTGGCTACAAAAGCAGGTCAGAAGCTAGGAATACTGCAGCAACTAGCTCACCTCCTGACTCCTCAAAGCATGTCCACTATTTACAATGCACAAATTAGGAATATAATGGAATACTCCCCATTTACCTGAATGAGTACAGCCTTAACACCTTAAGGAGCTTGACACCATCCAGGACAAAGCAGCCCTCTTGACTGCACCATATCCACGAGCATCCACTCCCTCCACCATCAACACTCAGTAGCGGCAGTGTGTACAATCTACAAGAAATTCACCAAACATCTTCAGATAGCATCTTCCAAAACCACAACTACTTCTGTCAAGGACAAGGGCAGATATATGGAAAGAACACCTGCAAAATCTCCTTCAAACCACTCACCAACTCACCATCATGACTTGGACATATATTGCCATTTCTTCACTGTTGCTGGGTCAAAATCCTGGAAATCCCCCCCCCCCCCCAAGTGGCATTGTGGGTCAACCCACAGCAGGTGGATTGCATCTGTTCAAGAAAGCAGTTCACCACCACCTTCGCACGGGCAACTAAGGATGGGCAACTAAGGATGAGCAACAAAGGCTGGCCAGCCAGATCTACTCAGTTGAAGCAAATGCAATATACTTGTCACGTAAGCAGTGACATGCTGAAAATGTGGCATTGAGGTATCACAGTTATATTTTCAGAAAATGTTTGATCAGGTGCCATATATTAGGCAACTTAATAAGAGCTCATGGTTTTGGAGGTAGTATATTAGCACGCATACAGGATTGACTAAATAAGGCAACGAGAGAGTTGGGATAAATGGGTATTTTCAGGATGGAAACCTGTAACTAGCAGCTCAATGTTAGGGCCACAATTATTTAGAATACATATTACTTGGAAGAGGAAAGTGAACATAGCCAAGTTGGAGATGACACAAAAATAGTTGGGATAGCAAGTGGTAATGATGACACAATGTCAGCAGTGAAATATACCAGGTGGAATATAATATGGGGAAATGTGAGGTTATGCACTTTGGCAAGAAGAATAGAGGAGCTGAATGTTATTTGAATGAAGAAGGATTACGGAAAACTATTGAAGAGAGGTATTTATAAAACCAAAAGACATAGGAGGAGAAATCAGGCCATTTAGCTGATAAGTTTCTCAACCTCACTCTTCATTCTCCAGAGCCAGTGCACCTTTTCTGATTTATGGGGCCCAAAACTGCACACAATACTCCAAATGTGGTCTGACCAGAGACTTATAGAGCCTCAGAAGTACACCCCCGATCTTATATTCAAGTCTTCAAAAGAAATGCCAACATCGCTTACTTACAGTGTGGAAACAGGCCCTTCGGCCCAACAAGTCCACACTGACCCACCGAAGCGCAACCCACACATTCCCCTACATTTATCCCTTTATCGAACATTACGGTCAATTTAGCATGGCCAATTCACCTGGCCTGCACATCTTTGGACTGTGGGAGGAAACCGGAGGACCCGGAGGAAACCCACGTAGAATGGGGAGAATGTGCAAACTCCACACAGTCAGTCGCCCGAGTCGAGAATTGAACCCGGGTCTCTGGCGCTGTGAGGCAGCAGTGCTAACCACTGTGCCACCATGCCGCCCACTTGCAGGCATCACACCATGCAAGACTATCGATCCTACTTGCAAAGGATACTATCTATTCCCCTAATTATAAAATCCCCTACAACTACCACTTGTCTTTTTGCTCCTCCCTCATGAATGGCCTCCTGTTCCACGGTACAATGCTCAGTTGACTCATCCTCCCAACATTCTCATAGGGAGCAAGCACCTTGTACCTGTTGGACAAGTTCAAGAGCGGAGGATCCCCTGTTCCTGACTGCAGAATCCTACTACATGGCACCTGCCTTGCTTGCAATCACACCCTGATGTCCCTGGCCACTGGCCAAATGTGAAGTACTTAATTTACCAGGTGTGACTGCCTCCTGAAATACAGTGTCCAGGTACTTCTCTCCCTCCCAGATGTGCTGCAGTGTTTGAAGCTCAGATTCCAGCTCATATCTGAGCTGCAGTTCCTCAAGCAATCAACACTTGCTGCAGATGTGTTCAAAGTTTGTGAGAAGATTTGTAGCTTGGGTGCTCGTTGTTGTGGTTCTGTTCACCGAGCTGGGAATCTGTGTTGCAAACATTTCGTCCTCTGTCTAGGTGACATCCTCAGTGCTTGGGTGCCTCCTGTGAAGCGCTTCACAGGAGGCCCCCCAAGCACTGAGGATGTCACCTAGACAGGGTACAAAACGTCTGCAACACAAATTCCTAACTCTGCAAACAGAACCACAATGGATGTGTTCACCACTGTTTGCAATGGGATCAGCCAGCTCCCGTATCATACAGCTGGAATACATCATCTGTCCAGCCATTTCTACTTAGTTAATTACTTTATTAATTTAAATATTTATTTTATAGTGAATTAGTTACATTTATTCATTCTTCTATGCAGAGTTCTTTTTCATAATTTAGTGCAGATTTCCTACCAGCCAATCAGGTCACAGCCTCCCTGTGACTTCACTCCAGTTTTCTTTGCTTGCCTCTGCTCTGCTGCAACGCTCTCCGACAACTTTCTGTCAACTAGCTGCAATCCTTGAGCTCCGGTAGTTTTATACAGGCCTCTGCTTTGCTGCAATGCCCTCCAACATCTGCCAGTTTATCTCCTGGATGGAAATGCAAGATTTAGAATTATTAAACCAAGTTCAGCAAGTGACAGGGAAGGCACTATTTGAACACTTCTTGAAACACACAATATTCTTAGGGGAATTAACATTTCTGATGCTTCTATCAAATGTGTCCTCAAACCATCTTTGTTCAGTACCCTATGACTCAAATGTACCTCACACAAACGGTCTTCCCATTCATTGCCACCATCTGCTTTCTTCTCCAGTCTACACCTCGAGTTTATTCCCAGTGTTTTCCTCTTCTCAGCAATCTCCTCACCATCTCATGTTTTCTTCCTCTATCCTTCTGGCTGTTTTCCATGTCTGCCTACCTGTCTGTCTCCACTCTTCTGGTTTTCTGCTTCTCTACTGTCTGCTTCATCGCATTCACCTGCCTTCAATCGGTCTGACTCCATTTCCACCACCTCCAAATGGACCCCACCACCAGAGATATATTTCCCTCCCCACCCATTTCCGCTTTCCACAAAGACCGTTCCCTCCGTGACTACCTGGTCAGGTCCACGCCCCCCAAACAACCCACCCTCCCTTCCTGGCACCCTCCCCTGCCACCGCAGGAAATGCAAAACCTGCGCCCACACCTCCTCCCTCACCTCCATCCAAGCCCCAAAGGAGCCTTCCACATTCTAAGTTTTACCTGCATATCCACCAATATCATTTATTGTATCCATTGCTCCCGATGCGGTCTCCTCTACATTGGAGAGGCTGGAAGCCTCCTCGCAGAGCGCTTTCAGGAACATCTCTGGGACACCCGCACCAATCAACCCCACCGCTCTGTGGCACAACATTTCAACTCCCCCTCCCACTCTGCCGCGGACATGCAGGTCCTGGGCCTCCTCCACCACCACTCCCTCACCATCCAACGCCTGGAGGAAGAACGCCTCATCTTCCACCTCGGAACACTTCAACCCCATGGCATCAATGTGGATTTCACCGGTTTCCTCATTTTCCCTTACCCCACCTCACCCCAGCTCCAACCTTCCAGCTCAGCACTGTCCCCATGACCTGTCCTACCTTCCTGTCGTCCTTTCCACTGATCCACTCCACCCTCCTTTCAGACCTACCGCCTTCATCCCCACCCTTTGCTACGTTCCCCCACCCTCCTCTCTGACTTATCACCTCCACCCCACCCCCATTCACCTGTTGTACTCTATGCTACTTTTTCCCCACCCCCCAACCCGCTCTCATTTATCTCTCCAATCTGCAGGCACCCTGACTCTATTCCTGGTGAAGGGCATTTGCCCAAAACGCCGATTTTCCTGCTCCTCAGATGCTGCCTGACCCGCTGTGCTTTTCCAGCACCACTCTAATCTAGACTCTGGTTTCCAGCATCTGCAGTCCTTGTTTTTAACCTGCAATCTGTCTGGTTCTCTTTGTGTAGGCCTACCCTCCCCAGCCACAATGTCCCTCACTTGGTCTCACCAAACATGATTGCCCATTTTCTCCCTCTTTCCTTACACCATACATATCATCTCCCCACATGTGCCCCTTCACTACCACCTCTCTCCATCCACAGTCTCCCTTAAATGTTCATTTTTTTTAATGCTCTCAGTTCTACCTTCCTTGCTCACTTGTATTACATGTCTCGCTCAATCCTTTCATCTATCCTTATTTGCCTTAGCCTTGTGTGTTTCCTTTTTACGCTTGTTCTTGGCCTGACCCTGATCCTGCTTTCCACAACAGTGTAAAGTTGTCTGGCTCCACAAGTGCTGCAGTTTGGGAAAAGCAAATCTTAGCAGGACTTATACACATAATGGTAAAGTCCTAGGGAGTGTTGTTGAACAAAGAGACTTTGGAGTGCAGATTCATAGCTCCTTGAAAGTAGAGTCACAGGTAGATAGAATAGTGAATGTGGCATTTAGTACACTTTCCTTTATTGGTCAGAGTATGAAGTACAGGAGTTGGGAGGTCATGTTATGGCTGTATAGGATGTTGGTTAGGCCACTATTGGAATATTGCGTGCAAATCTGGTCTCCTTCCTTTTGGAAGGATGTTGTGACACTCGAAAGGGTTCAGAAAAGATTTACAAGGATGTTATCAGGGATGGAGGATTCAAGCTATAGGGAGAGGCTGAATAGGCTGGGGCTGTTTTCCCTGGGGTGTCAGAGGCTGAGGGGTGACCTGATAGAGGGGCATGGATAGGATAAATAGATAAAGTCTTTTCCCTGGGGTAAGGGAAGTCCAGAACTAGAGGGCATAGGATTACAGTGAGAGGGGGAAAAATTTAAAAGGGGCAACTTTTTCAGTGCAGAGGGCACTACATGTATGGAATGAGCTGTCAGAAGAAGTGGTGGAGGCTGGTTCAATTGCAATATTTAAAAGGCATTTGGATGGGTTTAGAGGGATATGGGTCAAGTGTTGGCAAATGGGACTAGATTAGGTTTGGATATCTGGTTGGCATAGACAGGTTGGACCAAAGGGTGTGTTTCTGTGCTGTACATCTCTATGACTATTACTCGAAATCTCTCTTGCCTGTCCTGAGTAACAGTATCTCCCGCCACAACCACATTTCCTTCCTTCCGTGAGTCAGTACTGAGACTTGACAGATTCTGTTTCTGATAATGCAGGAAGTCGCTTAGAAAAAACAACTGAAAACAACCAAACAATAAAACAAAGATTATGTGCGCTTAATTCAATTAAGGTGATGATTAACCTTGAACATTCAGACAGGCTTTTTTTTAAAATTCAGCAATGATGCTGATATTCTGATGAAAGATTTTCTGCACTAAGACACGACAGCATGGATTGATTGAACATATTGTCAGGATCTGTGTAGAGGATATTAAGCAGCAGAACATCTACAGAAGTAGATCAATAAAATATATAGTCACATTGTTAGAAATGAGCTTTGCTACTACTGAAAACAAAAATAGAAGTTGCTGAAAAAGCTCAGCAGGTCTGGCAGCATCTGTGAAGAGAAATCAGAGTTAATGTTTCAGGTCTGGTGACTCTTCCTCAGAACTGATGGGAGCTAGGAAAATGTCGGTTTATATGCAGGGTTTATACTTCTGAAAATCTGACTTAAGCCATCTAAATTTAAATGCAAAAGATTTGAGGCAGGAAAGAATGATTAGAATGCTAGAAATTGTAATGAAATATATTTGAAGCTACAGTAATTTCCACTTTATTGATTTTTCTAGAATTTGAATTACTTTTATTTAATGAAATTGATTGGCTTGTCATGTTTGATCTTGAATTAAAATTCTGACCTCCCATTTGCTCTGTAACCCCGTATGCTATTCTTCTTCCACGACATTGTTCATCTCGTTTCTGCTTCAGCTCATCTGCTGCTGAAACATTTTTGTATGTGTTTGATATCTCTGAATTCAATATTAATCAGTTTACTGCATATAGCACTGCCTTTAAGAGCCTAGGACCTAATTGGGCGGCACAGTGGCACAGTGGCTAGCACTGCTGCCTCACAGTGCCAGAGACCTGGGTTCAATTCCCACCTCTGGCAACTCTGTGTGGAGTTTGCACATTCTGCGTGGTTTTGCTCCGGTTTGCTCCCACAATCCAAAAAAATGTGCAGGTTAGTTGAATTGGCCATGTTAAATTGCCCGTAGTGTTAGGTGAAGGGGTAAATGTAGGGGAATGGGTCTGGGTGGGTTGCGCTTCGGAGGGTCAGTGTGGACTTGTTGGGCCGAAGGGCCTGTTTCCATACTGTAAGTAATCTAATCTGAAATTTACTCTCTCAAACTCTGCCTCTATGACACTTCTTAAAATCTGTTATTGAACAAGTTTTCATTCACTACTGATAATATTTCTTCACACAGAAGCATTACAAACACAATTTACTTTGAAGAATTTTAGGAATATTTTCTACATTGCTGTTTGGTAAATGCAGTTTGGTGTTAATAACTGAAGATGCGTGAAATTTTGATGTAATGACAGTTGTGAGGATTTGGAATAAATTGGAACTCTGAAAAATGATTTGTGGTGTTGAGTTGAACTAGGCTGAGGAATGCTGATATAGGAAGCTGAAAGTATGTCCAACTGTAATGTGATCACTACAGACATGGAAATGGTAATGCATTAATAACAGTATTTGTACGAGTAGAGATTGATTACCCTTTCGCCAAGAGCCAAGTGAAACAAGAGGATCGAACAGCGATCCTGTGTAAGGAAACAGTATGCAACACTGATACGTGGGGTTATTGCATAATTTTACATACCCAGTTTATCACAGACAAGCTCAGTTGCACTCTTGTTCTGAAGATCATGGCTTCCAGGTCCATACCAAAGATGGGAGTGAATATTAACAGGACCAGCCATATAAATACTGTGACTACAAGAGCAAGTCAGAGCCACGAAAGTCTGTGGGAAGGAACTTGCCTCGTGACGGCTCAAAGCTCATCCACCATCTGTAAGGCAGAAGTGAGAAGTTTGATGGAATGAATGAAGCTCCAACAACATTTAAGAAGCTCGACATTATCCAAGATAAGCATCTGCTAGATGGGCGCACATCAAACACCTTCAACATTCATTTCTCCCACCATTGATGCATTGTGGCAAATGTGTGTTCCATCTACAAGATGCACTGCAACAATAGGTAACCCCTTTTAAACTTATGATCTTGACCATCTGGAATGACAAGGGCAACAAATACATGGGAATATCACCACATGCAACTTTCTCTCCAAGCCACCCATCTTGGAATTAAAGATTTCTGGGATAACAAGTGTTTTGACTGCACGATTTGGCTGTAATGTCATTGAAGAATTAGGAAATGGTATTTTTGAGAATGCTGACTTCTGTTCGCAATAGCGGGATCCCAGTGGGGATCAGTTTGCATGCATCATTCTGCGCATGTACTGCCAACACAGAGTCGCTTTCTACGAGAGGTACAGTAGAGAGAATTTTGTTTTGTTAATAAATATATAATTTCAATCTTCATTCAAGCTGTGCGATACTTTGGGGTAGACTTTTGGGTGATATTTGAGTGATCATGATTGTGAGGACCTGTTTCCAGTACAAATCAGAAGCTCATGTTAGAGCTAACTGGAGTTTAATGAATTATTTGCCTTTCCAAAAAATTTCAGTACAAGGAGTATGAATATTATCTTTTTCATCAAATTCAGAATTTTACTTGCAATTTTAACAGTTACCATTAATATTTGCAGGTATAGATGGCTTAAGTCAGATTTTCGGAAGTATAAACTCTGCATACAAACCGAAAGGATTGGCACAAGCACAACCCTGACCTTCCTATAGTCATTTAGGAGAAAGTGAGGACAGCAGATGCTGGAGATGCTGCAGATTCCATTCCTGATGAAGGGCTCATGCCCGAAACGTCAATTCTCCTGCTCCTTGGATGCTGCCTGACCTGCTGCGCTTTTCCAGCAACACATTTTCAGCTTCCCATCGTCATTGTTCTCATATGCCCACATGTCTGTCCTGGTCATGCTGGCAGAGCTCCAGTGAATCACAGCACAAACTCTAGGAACCACATGTTTGATTAGAGTAGATTAGATTAGATTACTTACAGTGTGGAAACAGAGCCTTCAGCTCAATAAGTCCACACTGACCCTCCGAAGAGCAACCCATCCAAACCCATTCCCCTACGTTTACCCCTTCACCTAACACTACAGGCAATTTAGCATGGCCAATTCACCTAACCTGCACATTTTTGTACTGTGGTATCCTCAGACTAGGCACTTCATAGCTTTCTGGACTTTAGAGTTCAACCCCTTCAAACTGTGAACCAACTCCCACTCCTTCCCCTTTCTTGTAGCTTTACTTGTTAACTTCTCCATTCTCTGTCACCATGTCCTCTCTCTCCACCCTCCACCACCGCAGTGGGACCGTCTGCTCTTTCCAGTCCGGCAGCTAGACACAACATTGTTCTGCCATTCTCGCATTTCCAAACACTTATTCTTGAATGATCACCATCCTTTCTGCCCCACCACGCTACAACCCCGCCCCATCGCAACCCCCAACCCAACCACAGCATAAATGCTGTCCCCCCCACCCCCCTCCGTGCTTCATCTGGACTCCAAACACTAGCTGGTTCTCCCACCATGAACGCTACCTGACTCACTATAGTCCCCAGCATTTGTTATTTTCAGTACTAGCCCATCACTTGTTTGAAACAGTATTTGACTAGCCAAATCCCCCAGGAAGATGGCCAGGGCTCCCAATAAATACCAAGGCACTCAGTAGAAAACGAACCATTCTTTTCCATCGTCCCCGGTCTGATATCATTCACTCCCCAGCACCACCGCACACTAACAGTTGGATAAAAAATAGTGAAACTGTTACTCGCACCCTGACTGCAGCTTCACGATTAAAAGCCCCCTCTGGCCATCGGTCCCGCCACATGTTCTATCCCGCGCGCCCGACCGTTTAACGGTCACACATCGAACACCTGTCAGGGCGCGCGGGACTCCGACAGGGCGGGACCTAGCTCCCTCCCACCGTTTTGATTGGCCCGCCCGTCCATCATCGCACCGCTCCGGCCAATAGGAAATGCCGTCCCGCTCACGCGACCGTCATCAACGTGGCGAAACCCATCACGCGGAGCGGGAGAGGCGACGTTTCGGGCTGGAGCCCTTCAGGAAATGCACGTAATACTACCGGCAGCATGCGCACCAGTGGCGATCTGTCACCACCGGAGTTTGATTAGATTAGATTAGATCCCCAACAGTGTGGAAACAGGCCCTTTAGCCCAACAAGCCCACACCGACCCTCCACAGAGTAACCCTCCTAGACCTATTTCCCTCTGACTGATGCACCTAACACTATGGGCAATTTAGCATGGCTAATTCACCTAACCTGCACATCTTTGGACTGTGGGAGGAAACCGGAGCACCCGGAGGAAACCCACACAGACACAGGGAGAATGTGCAAACTCCACACAGACGGTCACCCGAGGCTGGAATCGAACCGTGGTCCCTGGCGCAGTGAGGCAGCAGTGCTGACCACCGTGCCACCTATTCATCAAGAGAGCACAGGAATAGGGATGATGGAGAAGACGTCAGGGAGAGTTCACGGGGATTGGGATGATGGAGATGGGGGACTGGGATGATGGAGACAGGGTTGGGGAGAGTTCATGGGGACTGAGATGATGGAGATGGGGTGGGGAGAGTTCACAGGGGACTGGGATGATGGAGATGGGGTGGGGAGAGTTCACAGGGGACTGGGATGATGGAGATGGGGTGGGGAGAGTTCACAGGGGACTGGGATGATGGAGATGGGGTTGTGGGGAGTTCTGAGGGGACTGGGATGATGGAGACAGGGTTGGGGAGAGTTCATGGGGACTGAGATGATGGAGACAGGGTTGGGGAGAGTTCAGAGGGGACTGGGATGATGGAGACGTGGTTGTGGGGAGTTCACAGGGACTGGGATGATGGAGACAGGGTTGGGGAGAGTTCATGGGGACTGAGATGATGGAGATGGGGTGGGGAGAGTTCACAGGGGACTGGGATGATGAAGACGTGGTTGTGGGGAGTTCACAGGGACTGGGATGATGGAGACAGGGTTGGGGAGAGTTCACAGGGGACTGGGATGATGGAGACGTGGTTGTGGGGAGTTCACAGGGACTGGGATGATGGATATGGGGTGGGGAGAGTTCACAGGGGACTGGGATGATGGAGATGGGGTGGGGAGAGTTCACAGGGGACTGGGATGATGGAGACGTGGTTGTGGGGAGTTCACAGGGACTGGGATGATGGAGACAGGGTTGGGGAGAGTTCATGGGGACTGAGATGATGGAGATGGGGTGGGGAGAGTTCACAGGGGACTGGGATGATGAAGACGTGGTTGTGGGGAGTTCACAGGGACTGGGATGATGGAGACAGGGTTGGGGAGAGTTCACAGGGGACTGGGATGATGGAGACGTGGTTGTGGGGAGTTCACAGGGACTGGGATGATGGGGTGGGGAGAGTTCACAGGGGACTGGGATGATGGAGACAGGGTTGGGGAGAGTTCTTGGGGACTGGGATGATGGAGACAGGGTTGGGGAGAGTTCATGGGGAATGGGATGATGGAGATGGGGTGGGGAGAGTTCACGGGGGATCTGGGATGATGAATACGGGGAGAGGGTGCATGGGGGAGCTGGGGGATATTGGAGACGGGGGTGAGACTGCACGAGGGAGATGGGATGATGGAGACAGGGGAAGGGTGCACGGGGGAGCTGGGATGATAGAGATGGGGAAAGAGTGCAGGGGAGCTGGGATGATGGAGGAACGGTGTGTCATGTTTGCTGTATCAGTTGCATTTGGTAGAAGTGACAAGTAAAATCTACTCTACGGGGGAAAAGTTTACTCGAAACTCGGGTACTGGCAATTGGAGAATACTGAGATGTACGCTCTTAGACTAGACGAGATTGAGGTTCATAAAGAGAAGGTGTTAGCAATTCTGGAAAGTGTGAAAATAGATAAGACCCCCGGGTCTGATAGGATTTATCCTACTATTCTCTGGGAAGCCAAGGAGGAGATTGGCTTTGATCTTTATGTTATTGTCTATAGGAATAGTGCCAGAAGACTGGAGGTTAGCAAATGTTGTATCCTTCTTCATAAAAGGGAATAGAGACAACCCTGACAATTATAGATCTGTGAGTCTTACTTCAGTTGTGGGTAAAGTGTTGGAAAGGATTATAACAGTCAGCATTTATAATCACGTAACAGGGAACAATTTGATTTGGGATAAAGTTAAAAATCACCAGGTTAGAGTCCATCAGGTTTATTTGGAAGCACTAGCTTTTGGAGCGCTGCTCCTTCATCATGTAGTTGTGAAGCAGAGTGTATCTGCAAATATAATTCTGCAAATACAAATTCACCCCAGAGACTTAAATGTGTGCATGTGAGAGAGTATGTGTTTAATCTCGGTAAAGTGTGAGTGTGATGGGGTATTAGTCTGTGAGAAGGTACATCCATGGGAGTTGTGTGTGAGAGAGAGTGTGTTTAATGCAGTGGGGTAGTAGTGTATAATGTACTGCAGTTTGACATGAACCCAAGGTTAGCTCTTAGCCTCTGCTTGGCCACTTTGCGTTGTTCCTATCCCGAAGTCTGCCTTGGAGAATGGTCCAAGGCCAAATGTCCCTGACTATTCCCCAACTGGGTACCCTTCATTGTCTAATACTTCCCGGGAGCCGAGAAACTATGCCACGTTCTTTGCAGCCTGCAACACATTATCAATGAGGATGAGCACCTCATCAAGACCTTCCCTATGCCTCCACTTCTCACTTTTAAACAACCACCAAATCTTAAATAGATCATTGTTCGCAGCAAACTGTCCAACCTTCAGGACTACATTGACCACAACACTGTACAACCCTGTCATGGTAACCACTGCAAGAGGTGTCAGAGTGTCGACATGAGTGCCACCATTACACTTGGGGACACCACTGACCATGTATGCGGCTGGTACTCGTGTGATTTGGCCGATGTTGTCCATCATATGCTGCAGGTGTGGTACATTAACAAGACCAAGCCATCACCAGACAGAAGTGTTCCCTCCAAATTGGGGAATACTTCTGTCTGTCTGTCTCTCTCTCTTTCTCTCATGAATTTAATTCGCAGATTTATACTTACAGATACATTCTATTTTGCTCAAAAAATGCACATCCAGTCGGCGGCTAATGCAGGCACTCAATCACTTAATAGTTTTGTAAATTCCACTTAGGAAATAAAACCAATCTGACTCAAGATTGAGAAACAGATAAACTCTAACCTCACAGCTTTAATGCATTCTCTGAGTTGAGATGTCATCTTTTTCTAATTAAACCTTCAGATATCTCGAGAATGTGACTTAATTTACATATTAATGAACTGAAACCTGCAACCCATTCTAAAAGATGAAAGACTTCACAACAATCAAAGTTTGTTTAGTATATCATTTCAGTTGCATGACGCTGTAATCTTTTGCTATAAATTCTGTGTTTAATGGTCCTGCTTCACAGCTGCCTGATGAAGGGGCGGCTCTGTGAAAACTAATGTTCCAAATAAACCTGTTGGACTATAACCTGGTGTTGTGTGATTTCTAACTTTGTCCACCCCAGTTCAACACCAGTTCCTCCACATCTTGATTAGGGATATGGTTTTGTGAAGGGCAAGTCATGCCTCACAAACCTTATTGAGTTGTTTGAGAAGATGACCAAACAAGTTTCTGAGGGTAAAGCAGTTGATGTGGTGTATATGGATTTCAGCTAGGCATTTGATAAGGTTTCCCACGGTAGGCTATTGCAGAAGATAGACATGGGATTTTGGTGATTAAGCGGTTTGGATCAGAATTTGGCTAGCTGAAACTAGCTAGCTAGTTGATGCGAAATTTTCACCCGGAGTTCAGTTACTAGTGGTATTCTGCAAGGATTTGTTTTGGGTTCATTGCTGATTGTCATTTTTATAAATGACCTTGATGAGGGCATGGAAGGACGGATTATTAAATTTGACAATGACACTAAGGTTGGTTCCTTTTGTATTTCTTTCAAGTTTGAAATGCTGAAGAAGGGTCACTTGCCCAAGGTGTTAACTCTGCTTTCTGACAACAGTTGCCGCCTGAGTTTATCCAGAAGTTTCTGAATTTGTTTCAGATTTCCAGCCTCCTTTGTTTTATTTCAGGTGTGTTTGGGACAATTTCACACAAAAACCCACTAGTCTTGCTGAGTAAAGCCCTCTGTAACCTGATATGATTGATTTTTAACCATTTTTGATAAGATACAGCGAAAACCTTCAACAATCATTTCAGCTATCTAAATGACTAGCGTGTTCACTACTTTGGAGGTGACAGTTGTAGTCATAGAGATGTACAACATGGAAACAGACCCTTCAGTCCAACTAATTAGGAACATCCTTATGGCAATTAGTAACAAGGGAGTTCCTTTATCCTTAATAATTGGTGCTTCTAACAGTAAGTTCTACTTCTCTTTTTCAAATTCGCTTTTATCTTTTCAATGCACCTTGAGATTATGGACATCATTCCCTCTAAATTTCTTTCTGGCTGTATGGGCCTTTGAGATGCAACAGCTTCCAGAATCGAAAGTCAATGCTGCGATCATAGCACCGATACTAATTGCCCTTGAATGAAACTTCAGAGCATCTACACGTGCTCAGCTTAGAGGGAACGTTGATTCTGGATGATGGGCTGAAGACAAAATTAGTTTCATTCCCAAACTAATTATTGTTTTGAATATTTGTGACACAAAATTTGAACCTTGATTTGATTGAAGTTATTTTGCGTAACTGTGTCCTGCTTTGTTTTTAAAAATGAACTTTTTCACCACCATTCTTGCCCTAATTTTCCCCAAAGGCACTGCTTCATGAAATCATGCTGCCATTTCCATATTTATTAAACATTGTGATTCCCACTCTTGGGGCTGAATTTTACTAAAAGTTGGGGAACATTGAAACATAGGAAATAGGAGCAGGAGTGGGCCATTCAGACCATCAAGCCTGCTCCACCTTTCAACATGATCATGAGTGATTATTTGCCTCAATGTCATGCTCCCATGCTCTTCCCATACCCATTGACACCCTTAAGCCTCTTGGACACGACCTATTTCTTCTTTAGAATAGTTGGTGACTCATCAGCTTCCTAATCACAGTTCAAAATAGTTTACCCCATATCCCCATGTCTGGGCAAACATCATCCAGCCTGAGTCACATCTTACCAGCTGTATCAGAATTTTATATGTTTCAAAGAGATGCTGTCTCAGTTTTCTAAAGCCAAGTGAATATATACCCAGTTGGCCCAATCTCTCCACATAGGGTGTCATGCTAAGAATCAGTCTGCTGAATCTTCACCATACTCCCTCTAAGC
Organism: Chiloscyllium punctatum; assembly: GCF_047496795.1. Classification (NCBI taxonomy): domain Eukaryota; kingdom Metazoa; phylum Chordata; class Chondrichthyes; order Orectolobiformes; family Hemiscylliidae; genus Chiloscyllium; species Chiloscyllium punctatum. Next base: position 21,065,646 of record NC_092753.1, read on the forward strand.
AGATCAAAACCGTCTGCAATAGTCCAGGTGTGATCTCACCAAGGCACTGTGCAGCTGCAGTAAAACTGCCTTGTCCTTCTATTCAAATCATCTTGCAATGTTGGACAATTTGATCTCCTAAGTGCTGCTGTATTCTTCTTTCATTGACCACTGCCCCAGGGTAGCCAAATCTCTTCGCACATCAACATTTCCCAATCTATCACAATTTGAATAATACTCTAGCATTCTTTGTTACCTTCCGAAGTGGACAGCTTTGTAGTTAACCACCTTGTACTGCATTGACCATGAATTTGCCCACTCACTCAACATTTTAAACTCAGTTATTTTTCTTACATCCTCCTCACCATCTCACCTAGTTTTGTGTTGTCAGCAACAATGGCATTACTACATTTGATTCCCTCATCCATATCAATCATAACTCTTGTGAATAGCTGAGCCTCAAAAACAGATATCTGCCATATGCAACTAATCACTGCTTTCCACTCTGAAAATGTCCCAACTGTTTCTTGTCTCTTTCACCCTGCATACAAATTCACCACCGAGTCCGCATCCTCAGCCCATCAGTATTCACCCCCCCCCCCCCCCCCGACTGAGGATGAAGTTACTGAACACTCAAAAGGGAGCACTATTGTGTTTGCAACACTTTCTCACCCTCCACCAGCCCAGAGCCTGTCACCTTGTTTAATTCACTTCAGAGATTTGATTTGGGAACAACATCTGGTGAGCACATTTCTGGCATGTCTTTGCAGCAGTTTCGGGGGAAAAGCATCCCAGTTCTCTGGCACTCAGGACTGCTGGTGACTAGGCTTCTGCTTTACCTTAAGCACTAGATGACTCCAGGGTGGGATTGATGATTAATTACTTTGAGCAAATCTATGGGTAGATCCAGGAGCTGGAGGCAGATTTGTACATAGACATAGAATCCCTTCAGTGTGGAAACAGGCCATTTGGCCCAACAAGTCCACCCCGACCCTCCGAAGAGTAACCCACCCAAACCCATTCCCCTACCCAATGACTTGAACCAGTGCTAACCACTGAGCCACCATGCTACCAAAATAGTTGTTAGAAATATTCGATTATCTATCTGGAAGGTGGGAGGAATCAGTCTCAGCATGCATATGTCTGGCAGCTTCACAGGTGCCATGGAGACACAGCTCCAGCAGAACCTCCTGGAATTGCACGAAGGCCTGTATGTCATCGCTTCAGCTATATTTCATCAAATCAAAGCGAAATGTAACGATGTGAAATATATAGTGAGTTCTCTGAATGGGAGGGGGAAAAGAAAAATCGACGAATTTGCCATGTTAAGGAAATAACATGATGAGAGAATAGTCAAAGAAAATATATTTGTGGCAGTGAAGGAAATGTGGAGCACAATTAAAATAAGAACAATTGGAGAATGAACGAAATTAAAATTCAGATGTTGATCTTCATCTGTGGCAATGAAGAGGAGGAGATGATGAGCATTGCCCTCACTCCAAGTGCCCCTTCCTCACAACAAGACAGGATGATGCCAGTTGACATCCACATTGAACAAAATCCCCCTGAGAGAACATACAACACCTCCACCTCCATCCTGCCTGCAATTGCCAATTCTGTGGAAGTTCCAGCTCAGGAGAGTAAACCTCTCAGCATGTCCGTGTCCTCAAGCCATAAGACCATATGACATAGGAGCAAACATTATGCCATTTGGCCCATTGAGTCTGCTTCCGCCATTCAATCGTGGCTCATAAGTTTCTCAATTCCATTTTTCCACTGTCTCTCTGTAACCTTTGATCCTCATTGCAATCTATCTCTGTCTTAAATATATTCAGTGACCTGGCCTCCACAGCCTTCTGTGGCAATGTATTCTATAGATTCACCATTCTCCGACTGAAGAAGTGTTTCGGCATCTCCATTCTAAAGGGTCTTCTTTCACTCTAAAACTGTGCCCACGAGTTATCGTCACTCCTGCCAATGGAAACATTTTCCCAACATTCATTCTGTCCAGGCTGTTTAGTATTCTGTAAAATCCAATTACATTCCTCCTCATCCTTCTTAAATCATAGAGTATAGATCCAGAGACGTCAAACATTCCGTATATGTTAAAATTTGTATTCCTGGGATCATCCAGCTGTGGGGCCCAAAATTGCTCACAATATTCTAAATGTGGCCTGACCAGAGTCTTATAATACCTCAGAAGTGCATTCCTGCTTTTATATTAGGGTCCCCCCGAAATAAATGGCAACATAGATGGCAAGGTGGCTCAGTGGTTAGCACTGCTGCCTCACAGCGCCAGGGACGTGGGATAGATTCCAGCTTTAGACAAGTGTCTGTGTGGAGTTTGCACATTCTCCCCGTGTCTGCGTGGGTTTCCTCCCACAGGTTAGGTAAGTTGGCCATGCTAAATTGCCCACAGTGTTTAGGGGTGTGTAGGTTAGGTGCATTAGTCAGGGGAAACATAAAGTAATTAGGATAGGGGAATGGGTTTGGGTGGGATAGTCTTTAGTTGGTGTGGAATTGTTGGGCCGAATGGCCTGTTTCCACACTGTAGGGATTTGATGATTCTATAAACATTGTGTTTGCCTTCCTAACTACTGACTCAATGGCAAGTTTACCTAATGTGAATCCTGAACTAGTACTCTCAAGTCCCTTTGCACTTCAGACTTTTAAACTTTCTCCCATTTAAAAAATAGTTTATGCCTCTATTCTTCCAATCTAAATATGTGGAGTGAGAAACAAAATGAATCAAACTTCCGCCCTGATGATACCAGTTTTGCTATCCCAGATATTAGAAGAACTGAAAATAAAAGTCAGGCAATCAGTAGAATAAATTTTTCTATCACTGACAATGAATGTCACTCTGTTGAACTCTTCATATGTTTAATATGTAGTAGCTTGGAGATCATGAGGACTGCCAATGCTGGAAAGTCACAGTCAAAAAAGTGGGAGCTGGGAAAAGCACAGCAGGTTAAGTAGCATTAGAGAAGCAGGTGAGTCGACGTTTCAGGAGTCACCTAACGAAAAGGGTAAATAGGACGGTCAACAGGATATTAAACTAGAAAGTGAGTGGGGGGCGGGAGGAGGGGGAGGTTAAACTCCAAGAAGTATAATGGCTAATTGGAAACAAAACAGCAGGTTAATATCTGTGGTGTTGGATTCAACTGCATGGAAAAGTATGAAAAAAATGAAAGAGTGTGGTGGCTTGGTGCTGGCTCACAGTGCCAGGCATCCGGGATCGATTCCAGCCTCGGGTGACTATCTGTGTGGAGTTTGCACATTCTCCGCATGTCTGCGTGGGTTTCCTCCAGGTGCTCCGGTTTCCTACCAAAAATGTGCAGGTCAGGTGAATTGGCCATGCTAAGTTGCCCATACTGTTCAGGGATTTGTAGGTGAGGTGCGTTAGTCAGGGGTAAACATAGGATAATAGGGTAGGGGAATGTTTCTGGGTGGGTTATTCTTTGGAGGATTGGGAGAGACTTGTTGGGCTGAAGGGCCTTTTTCCCCATTGTATGGATTTATGATTCTATGAAAGGAGAACTCTGGAGAGTTTATTCAAGCCTCCAGAAGATAAAATAGGACAGAGTGTTTGGAAAGAATTGAGAATCTAATCTCAAGCTCATCGGATAAAGGAATGACATTGAGACTAGTCATGGAAAATACAGGGCTGAAGTTGTTGTATTTGAATGCACGCAGTATATGAAATAAGGTAAATGAAATTGTGGAGCAGATCAGAATTGGCAGGTATGATATGGTGGGCACTACAGACACATGACTATAAGGGGATCAGGACTGGGAGCTTAAATTCCAAGGATATACATCCTATGAAAAGAGAGGCAGGTCGGCAGAAGGGATGGGGTTGCCTTATGAGTGAGAAATGAATTTAAATCAATAGCGTTATGGACCAGACCAAAGCCCCTCAAAACATATCAGGAAAGTAGCCTAGACCCTAACTTTGCTTGTTTTAAGCAGGTGTAAGATGGATATTCCAGAAGTGATACAGCTGGTCAAACCACATAGTTTTAAAAAAAGAATTTATTTTCAGACTACCAAATGAAACATGAGCAAGAGAACAGAATAGAGAATAACTTAATCTGTCTGAAAACCAAAGCGTCTCTATTGCAACTTAATGCTGTTCCAATTCTTTGCAACATCCCCATAAACATCCCTTTGGCAAAAAAGGTAAAATCAAACACAGGTTCTTACAGAAGAGATGTCAGAGAGAGAGAGAGAGACAGTCCGCCAAGAAAGCTCTGTTGAATCCGGAAATCTTTATCCCCAGCAGCTTTCTTTAACTAGCAGCTTCAAAGTAAACCAAACAAAAAAAACTGAGCTGGGAGAATTGGCCACTCCCCTTTCATTATACAACTGTTTTTAAAAAAACCTGAAGGCCTTCTCTGATTGTTGACTTCAGCAGTATCTGTTAGCCATTATTAAAATAGCCAATTCAGACATATTGGCATCTCTGCCTTTATGACCCCTCTCAAAAAAAAGGAGTACAATAACCTTGTTAAAGGGGCAACACCATTACAATAGCAAGAAACAGTGGAAGGTCAGATGATGGAGAATCTGTGTGGGTAGAGTTGAGGAACCACAAAAGGTAAAAAAAAAAATGGGAATTATGTACAAGCCTCCAAACAGTAGTCAGGATATGGGGCACAAGATACACCAGGAGATAGAAAAGGCGTGTAAGAAAGGCAAGGTTACAATGATCATGGGGGAGTTTCAACATGCAGTTGGACTGGGAAAATCAGGATGGTAATGGATTGCAAGAAAAGGAATTTGTGGAATGTCTACGAGATGGCTTTTTGGAGCAGTTTGTGATGGATCCCAATAGGGAACAGGCAATTCTCGATTTAGTGTTGTGCAATGAGGCAGATTTGATAAGGAAGCTTCAGGTGAAGAAATCCTTAGAAGGTTGTGATCACAATATGATAAAATTTACTCCGCTATTTGAGAGGGAGAAGCTGGAATCAGATGTAATGGTGTTATGGTTGAATAAAGGTAACTACGGAGGCATGAGGGAGGAGCTGGCCAGAATTGGAGAGGAGCCTAGCAGGAAGCATTGGAACAGAAATGGCAGGAGTTTCTGGAGTAATTCAGGAGACACAGCAAAAATTAATCCCTCGGAAAAAGAAGCATTCTAAAGGGAGGATGGGGTAACTATGGCTGACAAGAGAAGTTAGGGACAGCATAAAAGCAAAACAAAAGCATATAATGTGGCGAAGGGCAGAGGGAAGCCACGGAATTGGAAAGCTTACATAGATCAACAGAGGACAACTAAAAATGAAGGAGGGAGAAGATTATATATGAGAGTGAGCTAATATAAAAAGAAGATTGCAAGAATTACTTTAGAGAAATTTAAAGAGCAAAAGAGGCACAAGTGGATATTGGGCCACTGGAAAGTAATGCTGAAATAATAGTAATGGGGAACAAAGAAATGGTGGAGGAATTGAACTAGTACTTTGCATAAGTCTTCACGGTGGAAGACTCTGAGAAAGTGAGGACGGCAGACGCTGGAGATCAAAGTCGAGAGTGTGGAGCTGTAAAAGCACAGGTCAGGCAGCATCCAAGGAACAGGAGAATTGACATTTCGGGTTTAAGTCCTTCATCAGGAATGAGGATTGTGGGCTGGGGGTGATGAGAGATAAATGGGCAGGGAGGCATTGGGGCTGGGGGAAAGGTAGCTGAGAATGTGCTAGGTAGATGAAGGTGGATAGTAGGTGATAGGTCGCGGAGAGGAATGGAGCAGACAGATGGGAAAGGCAATGGACAGGTCAAGAGGGCGGTGCCAAGTTGGAGGCTTGGGACTGGGATAAAGTGGGGGGAGGGGGAATGTGGAAACTGGTGAAATCCACATTAATTCCATGTGGTTGCAGGATCCCAAGGGAGAAGATAAGGCATTCTTCCTCCAGGCAATGGGAGATTAGGATTTGGTGATGGAGGCAGCCCAGGACCTGCATGTCCTTGATGGAGTGGGAGGGGGAGTTAAAATGTTCAGCCATGGGGCGGTGGGGTTGGTTGGTGCAGGTATCCCAGAGGTGTCCTCTGAAGCGATCTGCAAGTTGCTGTCCTGTCTCCCTGATGTAGAGGACACCACATCAGGTGCAACAGATACAGTATGTGACATTTATGGAAGTACAGGTAAATTTCTTTTAGATGTGGAAGGATCCTTTGGGGCCGAAGATGGAGGTGAGGTGGGAGGTGTGGGCGCAGGTTTTGCACTTCTTGTGGTGGCGGGGGAAGGTGCTGGTGGGAAGGGTGTGTGCTGCTGGGGGAGGTGTGGATCTGACAAGGGAGTCGGTTAAAGACACGAGTAACATCCCAAAGATTCAAGGGAGTTGGGGAGCAGAGCTGAATATCATGGCTATCACCAAGGAGAAAGTGCTAGAAAAACTTAAATGTCTGATGGTGGAAAAATCACATGGACCAGATGGACTCCACCCCAGGATTTTCAAGGAGAGAGCTTTTTTTTATTCATTTGTTGGACTTGGGCATCGATGCTGGCCAGCATTGATAGCCCATCCCTATTTGCCCTTGAGAAGGTGGTGGTGAGCTGCCTTCTTGAACCGCTGCAGTCCATTTGCAGTGGGTTAACCCACAATGCCAGTAGGGAGGGTATTCCAGGATTTTGATGTAACAACTGTAAAGCAACTGCAGTATATTTCCAAATCCAGGTGGTGAGTGGCTTGGAGGGGAACTTGTGGTGGTGTTCCCAAGTATCTGCTGCCCTTGTCCTTTTAGGTGGAAGTTGTCATAGGTTTGGAAAATGCTAAGGATCTTTGATGAATTTCTGCAGTGCACCTTGTAGATAGTACACATTGCTGCTACTGAGCATCAGTCGTGGAGGGATCAAATGTTTGTAATGCGGTGACAATGAAGTGGGTTGCTTTGTCATGGGTGGTGTTAAACTTCTTGAGTGTTGTTGGAGCTGCATCCATCCAGGCAAGTGGGGAATATTTCATCACACTCCTGACTTGTGTCTTGTAGATGATGGTCAGACTTTGGGGTGTCAGGAGGTGAGTCACCCGCCACATTACCTCTAGTCTCTGACATGCTTTTGTAGCCACTGTGTTTATGTGGTGAGTCCAATTGAGTTTCTGGTCAATGGTAACCCAAGGTGGCGATTCAGTGATGCTAATACCGTTGAATGTCGAGGGGTGATGGTCATTGTCTGGCATTTGTGTGGCGCGAATGCTACTTGCCACTTGTTTGCTCAAGCCTGGAAATTGTCCAGATCTTGTTGCATTTGAGCACGGACTGCTTCGGTATCTGAGAAGTCACAAATGGTGCTGAACACTGTTCAATCATTGGTGAACATCCCCACTTCTGACCTTCTGACAGAGGGAATGTCATTCATGAAGCAGCTGAAGATTGTTGGACCTAGGACATTACCCCGAGGCACTCCTGCAGAGATGCCCTGGAGCTGAGATGACTGACCCTCCACAACCACAACCTTCTTCCTTTGTGCCAAGTATGACTCTAACCACTGGAGTGTTGCCCCCGATACCCATTGATTACAGTTTTGCCAGGGCTCCTTGATGTCATACTCGGTCAAATGTGGCCTTGATGTCAAGGGCTGTCACTCTCACATTCTCTCTGGAATTCAGCTCTTTTTTCCATGTTCGAACCAAGGATGTAATGAGATTAGGAGCTGAGTGACCCTGGTGGAACCCAAACTGGGAATCACTGAGCAGATGCTGCTTGATAGCACTGTTGATGACCCCTTCCATCACTTTACTGATGATGGAGAGTAGACTGACTGGGCAGTAATTGGCCGTGTTGGATTTGTCCTGCGTTTTGTGTACAGACAGACCTAAGCAATTTTCCACATTGTAGGGTAGATGCCAGTGTTGTAACTGTACTGGAAGAGCTTGGCTAAGGGAGTGGCAAGTTCTGGAGCACAGGTCCTCAGCACTGTTGCTGGAATGTTATCAGGGCCCATTGCCTTTGCAGTATCCAGTGCGTCCACCTGTTTCTTGATATCACATGGAGTGAATCAAATTCGCTGGAGACTGGTATCTGTGATGCTGGGGACCACTGGAAGGTTGTTGCGAATCATCAGCCTTATCTTTTGCCCTGATGTGCTAGGCTCCTCCATCATTGAGGATGGGCATATTTGTTGAGCCTCCTCCTCCAGTGAGTTGTTTAATTGTTCACCACCATTCACAACTGGATGTGGAAGAACTGCAGAGCTTAGATCTAATTCGTTGGTCGTGGGATCACTTAGCTCTAACACTTGCTGTTTATGCCGTTTGGCACACAAGTAGTCCTGTTGGTATTTTCACTAGGTCGACATGTCATTTTTAGGTATGGCTGATGCTGCTGCTGTCATGCCCTCCTGCACTCTCTGTTGAACCATGGTTGATCCCCTGGCTTGATGGTAATAGTTGAGTGGAGGATATACCAGGCCATGAGGTTATAGATTGAGCTGGTGTACAATTCTGCTGCTGTTGATGGCCCATAGCACCTCGTGGATGCCCAGTCTTGAGCTGCTGAATTGGTTCGAAGTTTGTCCCATTTAGCATGGTGATCGTGCCAAGAAACACGATCGAAGTTATTCTCAATGTGAAGGCGGGATTTAGTCTCCACAAGGACAGTGGGCACTTGTACCTATACTGTCATGGACAGATGCTTCTGCAGCTGGCAGATTAGTAAGGATTTTTTTCCCTCTTGTTGGTTCTTTCACCACCTGCTGCAGACCCAATCTAGCAGTCATATCCTTTAGGACCCAACCAGTTTGATCGGTAATGCTGCTGCCAAGCCCCTCTTGGTGGTGGACATTGAAATCCCCCACCCAGAGTACATTTTGCATCCTTGCCACCCTCAGTGCTTCCTCCATTTGTTGTTCATCATGGAGCAGTACTGGTTTATCTGCCGAAGGAGGGCGGGACGTGGTAACCAGTAAGAGGTTTGCTTGCCCATGTTTAGCCTGAAGCCAAGAGACATCATGGGGTTTGGAGTCGATGTCAAGGACTGCCAGGGCAACTCCTCCCGATTGTATCCTCCTGTGTCGCCACTGCTGCTGGGTCTGTCCTGCTGGTGGTGTCTGGGGTATTATCTGTAATGTATGATTCTGTAAGAATGACTATGTTAAGCTTTGAGACAGCTCTTCCAATTTTGGCACTAGCCCCCAGATGTTGGTAAGGAGGACTTTGCGTCGTCAACAGGACTGCTTGTGTTTTTGCCATTTCTTTTCCTGTTCCAAGGTTGATGCTAGGTGGTCCATCCAGTTTCATTTCTTTGTTGTGACTTTCTAGTGATTGATACAACTAAGTGGATTGCTAGACTCTCAACTGCACTCTGAAAGCATCAGTCTGTGACATTTCAGGGGGCAGTTGAGAGTCAACCACATGGCTGTGGGTCTGGAGTCACATGTAGGCCAGACCAGACAAGGATGGTGAATTTCCTTCCCTGAAGGACATTACTGAACCAGATGGGTTTTTCCAACAATTGACAATGGTTTCATGGTCATCATTTTAAAAAAAAATTGAATTCAAATTCCCCATGTGTTGATGTAGTATTCAAACCCAGGTGCCCAGAACATTATTCTGGGTTTCTGGGATTAATAGTCAATAGTCAAATGGCCACTAGGCCATTGCTTACCCTTGATCATAGTGCTATCAAAGATCCTTATGTTGAGGATCACACCTCTGCTCACTGTTAAAGTGAGTCACCAATGGATTTGAACCTAGGTAAGAATAAACTGGGAGATTCAGGATTGAAGCAATTGTTTGTAGTTATGAAGAATCAGGATTGTAAAATACAGACACTTGAATATCAGACTTTCTGAAAATGTTTATAATAATTGTTGTTCGAAATGACTACATTAATCATAAGTGGAATCGGTAGGTGTTTTTAATAAACATTACAGTTTTAGTGTCAGTAATAAGGTTATTATTACAACTGCACATTATTTGTGTCATCAGTAGCGTTAATATTAAGCACTGTGCATTTTTAATAGTTCCTGCAATCACTTTTTTGACAAACACCAGGGGTTTCCTCTGATTCCTGTTACTTCTCGCTCTGATTCCCAGGCTGAAAGCTGTCAGGCTCTCAGTTTTCTGTGTCAAGGACTTCACCTCTGCCCTCGGAACTAACCAATCGCTGATGAATCTGAACCCGATGAATAATGTACTGGCGGATTCAGGAATGAAACTGGGGTCTGCAGTTCTGAGGAACGTGGCTTGTAAAATACAGAAACTGGGGTCATCTGTGAAGTGGTGTTTTAAAAATGCTGTATATCATTATTATTATGCATAATACTGTCATCAATAAACACTTTTTTTAAAAACTCTGACTCCTGATATTTTTCTCTCTGAACCCCAGACGATGGGGTGTCAGTCTCTCAGATTCTAGTATTGATAATCTTGCCTCCAATTTCAGCACATACTGGTCACTAATAGTTCTGAACCTGGCATCATATACTGTCACAGACAAATCTGTCCCCACAAGCTGTCAGCTGATAATGGTCTGAGGAGTATGCAACAGATCTGAAAAGTTTTGGGTTAGTTTACGTAATAAATAAAATTGGATTAAGTCAAGGTTATGGTCAATGCTATGAAGTATTAGCATAATAACTCCAGTTTTCCTGTATTTTACTCTTGTTCACTCAGTTTATTATTTTAATCTGTTTCAGACTGCAGGAGAATCTGTTCAGTCCATCTAGAAAGAGAGGCTCAGTGTTGCAACAGGAACCAGACCTAGGTTGTGTGTGACAGTATGAGCATTTCACTTTATAAGCTGCTCTCACCATGTGAATGTTGTTGCCTTATTTCCTGCCCCTTCCCTTTAAGCAGCTGCACTCCAGATTGAAATCCTGCTGGTTATTTCTGGGAAGGAGCCAGGATGATGCTGAGTCTGGCTGCAGTAGCATGCTGATAGTTGCACTCGATATTCCGGGGTTCATGCTCATGCTTGATGTTCCTTCCAGGAAGGGAACCGGATTGGAGACAGGATCTGTAGGTGGACCCACCATCAGAAAGGGCCCACCAGCAAATACCCGGAGTTACTCAGAGATCGAGAGAGAGCAGCCTTGTTGGCAGGTTTCTGAGATTTATGTAGCCAGGATGGATCAGCAGACCGAAAGAAGAAATGGGGCATGTGCCGAATGGGCGTGCTGCTCCTTGGTATGAAGGAGCATTGGCACTGTTTAATGACTTGGTTTTATGCAAGGGAAATCATGTCTCATAAACTTGATTGAGATTTTTCAGAAAATAATCAAGAAGATTAATGAGAGACAGTGTGGTAGACATTGTTTACTTTGACTTTAATAAAGCTTTTGACAAGGATCCGCATGGTAGACTAATTAGTAAAGTTGGATCATATGGGATTCAGGGTGAATTTGTCAAACGGATACAAAATTGGCTTAACAACAGGAGACCGAGGGTGATAGTGGAGAGTTGTTTTTTCGGACTGGAGGCCAGTTACCAGCAGTGTTTCACAGGAATCGGTACTGGGTCCACTTTTGTTTGTCATTTAAATAAATGATTGTGATGAGAATATAGAAGGCATGATTAGTACGTTTGCACGTGACAGTGGACACTGAGAAAGGTTATCCAAGGCTACAAAGAAATCTTAATCAAATGGGTCAATGCACTGTGGACTGGCAGACAGTTTAATTTGGATAAATGCATTTTGGTAAAACAAACATGGTCAGGAATTACACAATTAAAAGTAGGGTCTTAGGTAATCTTGTAGAACAGAGAGACCTAGGGATTCAAGCACATAACGTTTTGAAGTTTGTGTCCCATAGAGACAAGGTGGTTAAGCACCCTGTTTAGCACGCTTGCCTTCATTGCTCCTTTGAGTATAGGAGTTGGGATGTCATGTTAAGGTTATACAGGATGTTGGTGAGGCATCTTCTGGAGTACTGTGTCCATTTCTGGTTCCCTTGTAATAGGAAGAATATTATTAAACTTGGGACGATACAGAAAAGATGCACCAGGTTGTCGCTGGAATGGAGGGTTTGAGTTATATGGATAGGCTGCGACTTTTTCGACTGGATTGAGGGGTGACCTTACAAAGAGGTCTATAAAATCATGAGCGGTATAGATTGGGTGCCTTTTCCCTAGGGTGGGAATTTCAAAGACATGAGAGGCACGCTTTTAAGCTGAGAGGAGAAAGAGTTTTTTTAAAAAAGTTGCCTCTCATGTCTTTTTTTAGAGTGTTTCATTTGTGGAATGAACTTCCAGAGGAAGTGGTACATGCGGGACAGTTACAACATGTAAAAGACATTTGGGTAAGTACATGAATAATGAATGTTTAGAGGGATATGGGCCAAGCATATGGAATGTGGGACCAGTTTAGTTTAGAAACATGGTTAGCATGAACTAGTTGGGCTGAAGGGTCTGTTCCCTTGTTGAATGACTTTATGATTCCTCTGCCTATGGTTCTTGCATTAGCAAGGGAACCAGACTGGCATCATTGTGAAAATTAACATCTTGTACTTAGCAGACTTAATTTTGAAACAGATCGACCTGAGGATGCAAACCTGAGGAAGCAGGGACCAGTGAATAGATCTCATGTTTGCTGTACTCCTGTGGTATTGTGCAGTGACATGCACCTAGAAATGTTTCTGAACAGGATGTAATTTGTAATATAATGAATGATTTCTGATGCCATCAGAATAACTGAGCCATCGGTTTTTTCTCACTCATTGTGTTATTTTCTTCACAATTAATTGTGTTGTTTAAATCACAGTTATCCAGCAACTTTAACTTTTAAAATTAATTGTTGATATACTCAATATGTAATTTATTACAATTTCATAGAAACCCTACAGCATGGAAGCAGGCCATTCGGCCTATGGATTCCACACCAACCTTCTGAACAGAATCCCACCCATCCCTGTAATGCCACATTTTCCATGGCTAATCCACCAAGCCGATGCATCCCTGGTCACCGTGGACAATTTAACATGGCCAATCCACCCAGCCTGCACATCTTTGGACTGTGGGAGGAAACCTACTTAGACATGGGGAGCATGTGCAAAGTCCATGCAGATAGTCACCGGAAGCAAGAATCGAACCCAGGTTCCTGGTGCTGTGAGGCAGCAGTGCTCGCTACTGAGCCACTGTGCTATCCATGCTCATTATGTTCGTGTGTTAATTAAATATTGCCAGTTGACAAGATGTTGTCTGACTTGTTTAAAACATTTGACAAGAAAGATTAAACAGATTTGTGTAGAAGCTTGTGGGGATTTGAATTGAGGATGGGTAAAGCTTACGTATATAATGCAGTTTTGATTTTTCACAAGATGATTCAACAGAACAATCTTAGACATTATTCACTTTTAGGTTGGGAGGAAAAGCACACAAAGTTCCATAGTGATGGTGTATCGTGAAGAGGTAAAGGTTAAATTAAGAAGGCGTCAAGTACAAGAACTGGCAAATCATGTTGCAGCAATATAAAACCCTTGTTTTATATATTCCAGATTTGGAGTATTGTGTGCATTTTTTACAGTCACTCTACCAGAAGGATGTGGAAGCTTTGGAAGGAGTGCAGAGAAGGTTCACAGGATGTTGCCTGGTCTCAAGGGCATTGGCTATGACAAAAGGTTAAAAAGACTAGGATTGTTTGCACTGGAAGGACGGTGGCGAAGAAGAGATCTGATCAAGGTCTACAAAATTATGAGAGGCATAAGTAGAGGCTTTTCCTCGGGTCGAAGTTTCAAGGTGAGAGGGGGAAATGTTTAAGGAAGATGTGCGAGGGAAGCCTTTCATGCCGAGAGTGGTAGGAGCCAGAAGAGGTGGTGGAAGTAGGGGCATTGGCAACATTTAAAAAGCATCTGGATAGTCACATGAATAGGGAGGGAATAGAGGGATATAGACAGAATAAGGGTAGAAGGTTTGTTTGTTAGCTTAGTTAGGGCATGATGATTGGCGCAGGCTTGGAGGGCTGAAAAGCCTGGTCCTGTGCTTTCCTTCTCTTTTGTTCTTTGTTCTAAATCTTCTCCCTTGCCATGTATTTGTTGGAACCTAACAGGATTTATAATACACAGTCCTCTGTTTCAGAAAGAAGTGTCACTGGTGAACCAAAACTAACATTGATATGAAATGTAAATCCATCTGCATGACTGAGCCATGTTACAGATATCAAGGAATGATCAGGTATGTAAGGATAATGTACAAAAAGATCTACAGGATATGGTCTGGACCAAGACTCCAGTTTCAGTCCTGGGAACTGACCCAGTATCTGGTGACACATTAAGTAGGACATGGTTGAACGGCAGGTGCCCAGCTACAAATCTAGGGCTCAGGCTCTCCAGCGAGGAGAAGAATACAGAAATAGAGAACATTTACAGCACAGAAGGAAGCCATTTGGCCCAAAGCATCAGTCCAGATTGGAAAAGGGGTGGAGCCCCTGTCTAACTTTCCAGCTCTTGGTCTGTAGGTTGTGATCTCTCAGGTGTGTATCTGAGGTTTTATATAACTGTGATAAGAATTACCACACTTTCAAATAGTGTTCCTAACACCCACTGCCCTCTGAGTATAACACACCCTGGTAGCATGGTGGCTCAATGGCTCGCACTGCTTCCTCACAGCACCAGGGACCCAGATTCAATCCTAGGCTCAGGTGACTGTCTGTGTGGAGTTTGCATGTCCTCCCTGTGTCTGTGTGGGTTTCTGCCCACAACCCGAAGATATGCAGACCAGGTGAATTGGCCATGCTAAATTGCCCGTAGTGTTCAGTGAAGTGTAGGTTAGGTGCATTAGAGTGATGGGGAATGGGTTTGAGTGGGATACTATTCAGAGGGTCAGTGGTAGACTTATTGGGACAAAGGGCCTGTTTCCATACTGTCAGGATTCTAATTCTAATTCGTAAAGAATCATCTGTGCCTGTCCTCTAATTTTGTACATTATTGTCCCTGATTATCAACCTCTCTGATAACAGAATAGGTCTTTCCTATAGACTGCAGCCAGACCTGAATAATTATTTACACTTCAGTGTCCTCTATTCACAAGAACACAACTTCAGCCTGTCAACCAAGACAAGGCAAGTAGAGGAGGAGATCTCCAAGCACATCTCATTTACAACTTGTGATGGTACTGTGACTTTAAGATGAATTTATATAGTGAATGGCAGAACCCTTAGGAGTATTGATATGCAGACGGATTTCCGTGTGCAGGTCCATAGATCACTAAAGATGACAATGCAGCTGGATAAGATAGTAATAAAGGCCTATGGCATGCTTGCCTTCATTGGAAGGGGCACTGAATATAAGGACAGGAAAGTTATGCTGCAGCTTTATAGAACTTTAGTTAGGTTGCATTGGAAGTTTTGCGTACAGTTCTGGGCACCATACTACCAGAAGGATGTGGATGCTTTGGAAAGAGTACAGAAAAGTTTTACAGGATATTGCTTGGTATGTGGCATTTTAACTATGAAGAAAGGTTGGATAGACTAGAATGCAGGAGGTTGAGAGGCAACCTGACTGAAGTTTATAAGATTGTGAATGGCATGAATAGAGTGCAAAGTATGAGGCTTTTTCACAGGGTGAAGGAGTCAATTTCTAGCGGACACAGGTTCAAGGTATGGGATGAGGGAGGAATTTAAAACAGATATGCGAGGCAAATTGTTCACACAAAGGGTAGTGAGTGCCCGGAACACACTGCCAGAGGAGGTGGTGGAAACAGACACATTAGCAGCATTCAAGAAGCACCTGGATGAAGACATGAATAAGAAGGGAATTGTAGGATACTGATCCTTAAATGAAGACAGTTTTAGTATGGAAGGGCAAAATGTGTTGGTAGGCCGAAGGGCCTGTTCCTGTGCAGACTTGTTCAGTTGGCATTTAGAGTTGCCTAGTGAAGCTGGTGTAGATACAGCTCCCTCTACGCTACAGCAAAAAGCCCAAGGTCTGTCCCTGCTGCTCGATTGTTCTGGTGTTCCTTTCTCCTGGTCTGGAAGGGAGATATTCCATGAGAAAAATCTGTTGCATTGAATTTGCCCTCGCCTAGGGTGTGTTTATGAGATGCTGCTATATTGGAATAGTCGATGATTAGTAATTAAACATATTATTTTATCAGGTTTTACAATAGAGTTATGCCAATTCTTCTTTTGTATCATTTTATTTAACTGTATTATAACAATAAACATGTTTTGCTTAAAGCCCTATGTGGACCAATTGAATCACATCTGGAATGCAGTACATTATACTTGCCTTCAAATAAGGTAGTAATTCGGGTCGAGGCTATGTCTTTGATATATTTTGAGGGGGTTTGGTCTGGTTCATAACA